>NC_056726.1:1098617505-1098635044 GCF_019279795.1 Protopterus annectens
AAACATTCTAAGACTAAACTTTACTATTGATTCATCCAAACTGAGGTTTTATTTATTTTATTAATTGATGATTCAGTCGTCTGGGATTACTGCACAGAGTTAGGGGCTATTTGTTTTTTCTTCTCTTCTCTTTCTCTTTATAAAAGAAATAAAATCATATAAAAAATAGACAGGCTGTGGGATTCATGAGCAGTTGTGTAGGCTTCACAAGAAGGGCAAATAATGCAAGCTGTACCAGCAAGGAAAGTGTACCAAGTGTGATGTGCACATAAATCAAACATATGAATACAGAAATAAGTAAGAGGAAACAGCAAGGGCAGCTACAGCAAACGGTTAACTAAAAGGGAAGTGTACTGAGGACAATGTGGACAGAAATCAAATAGATGTAAATGGAAAAATGTAAGCGGGGAGGGTAAATGTTCAAATTATAGTAAGATAATTTATGCAAAGGTGCTTTTATCACAAAGAAAATTTTGTAATAGAATTTTGCAATATGTATGTTATAATAATTAATGGTGGTTACAGATCCTGAGCAAGTATAGTTAAAAAAAGCAGACATGAAATTATATGATGTGACAGTTGTACAAATGAACATTGCAACAGACAGATTACATGACATATGAATGTCATTAACATGCTGGGTTGAGATGACAGTACATATATTATGGGATATTTGCATAGTGTGCATTTTGTCAACATCACATGTTGGAAAACAGGACTGGCTTAGAAGCCACAATCTCCCTTTGCAAGAATCAAACTCATCAGTTTTGACACTGACCTGTGATCCTCCTCTCTTGCAGTAGCCCCTTACTAACACAAATCTACAATTATCTTTTTCTCCCCACTTCTATCACTATTGAAGCTCCTCTGACAATTAGTATAACTACCCCTTTTCATTTGTCTCTGAGAATCTGCTGAATATCCCTCCTGAGATCCTTTCTTTACCAAACTGACACGATGCGTTCACATGCTTCTTTCCAAACCTGTCCTGTAGAATTATTATTTGCATTCTGCATTTCTTGAAATAAGTCAGTAATCTTTTCTTTTTGTCTAAACCTGTGAGGCCATTAACATACTAAAATAATATGTTTAGTATAGCCATTACGGTAAGAAATTATTCCCACCTATTAAGTATATAACAGCTTTTCAAAATGTCTCTTTCCACCTTTTGTTACATGCACACACTGTTTGTTAGCTTGATGTTTTATACAGTTGTTTGTAGTCATCTTCATCTCCCTACTCCAGACTCTGCTTCATGTCCGAGGTATTCACAAATCTTCTAGTCAACTCTTGTGCTTTTTTCTATCTCTGTATAATTTTCCTTTCTGCCTTATTATCAGAAGGATGACAAGTAGAGTCCCTTTATGTTTGCTGGCTCACTTTCAGTTGGACATATTATTGTATTTCCTCCTTAGCCTGTTCTGCACCATAACATGAGTTTGACCTCAAGGAAAAAAATAATTCTGAAGACAGCTGGATACAGCAGCTTGAATCTCACAACTGCCTTTTGACTTTTGCTGATTGCTGAGATAAAATCTGCTTCTCTTCTGCCTGGTTTACAGTGACTAATCATTTTCCAGAAACCCTCTACTGTCTCCAGTGTCCAATAATTTGCCCTTCTGATGCAGTTTTTCAGGAGCACCTTCTCCTGCTAGTATGATTGCATCTTTACAAATACAGGTTTTGTCTGCCTTCTTTTGGCTAGGTTTGGAGCATGCACATGATGTGACCTTTCAGTTAACACATCCTCGTATGCAATACCAGTCCAGTTGCTTATTTGTGCTTTCATAAAATGAATACATTCTGTTCCTTCCAGGTTGTCTGGTACAGCAGGAAATCTCAGGTTTTCCCCGTGTTCTCTGTTCTCTCACCATTTTTTGTAACGTCTTTTCTTGAGCGTCTCATACTCTGCCAGCCTTTTCTTCATTTCAACCTCGGATTTTTGCAGTTTTATCACTTCATCTAAATAGCCGTTTAAGGCTTCTTCCACTCTTCCAGCATGTTTTTATTTGAGTTGATATATTCCTTGTTTTATTTATCTTAATCATCTCTGAGGCACTTGCTTATTTTCCCCTCTAGAATATTGGAAGCCATTGTTTTCATAGCTGGAATCTGAACTGCTTTTTGCTGTGCAGTTGCAGGAGGTAACCATTGCAAATGTCAGGACCTGCTAGAATGATTACCTTAAAAATAAGGAGACTGAATGGCCACAAGAATAGACTTACATAAGCTAAGTCAGAGATGCCATTTCTCAGAATATTCCCTTTTCTCAGAGGGATCGCAATCTCGGAGTTAGTATACATAAGTCTGGGGGGGTGCAGTGGGGGATTGCCCCTCTCCTGAAAAAACAAGTTTAAAGAAGAGCAATTATCAAAATTCACTCTCCTCCTATGTTTTCTGTCTTTTTTTCTGTCTTATCAGTACTTGGTATTTCCAGTCATAACCTTTTTAAGCAGGGAGATACTGCAGGATTCTTTCCAGTTACTGTTTTCTCTTCACATTTACTAGCTGATTTACTTTCAGGATCTCTCTAAATTTCTTCTTTGCTGGCATCCAGGCAGTATATTTACTAGCCAGTAACTGAATTTGCTAACACTGGTAGAGTTACTGTCCCTAGTCTCTCAGTTTCTTTTTTCACACTGGGAGAACTGAAACTAAGCTGTTGATCAGTGTGCAGCCACCTTGGAAGTCCACCTATAAGGCTTGGTTCTTGAACTTATAGGATCATAGGAGATTACTAGGCTTATGGCTCTGGGACCCTTAGAATCCTAGCCAAGAGTTCATCCCCAAAAAAGAAGCCGCAATCAGCACCTGTCACCCCTGTAAGTGATGGGCACAGGTGAAACCCCTCTGATAAATTTGTGGTTGCCCATCCACTCATCAAGTTTGTGCTTGAAGAGGATCAGTGATGTACTTTGTTAGACATGTATAGGGAGTCTATTCCAGAGATGGGGCAGCCTCTGGGAAACAAACCTGTCTCTCCAGTAGTTTTTGTTAATGTCATATATTAGATTTAAACCTTTTGATCAGGTACTACGTGAGGAGTTAGACTTATGGATATGGAGCATCTCTAGTAGAGCAGGGTCTGTGATTGCCTTGTAGGCAAGACAAAGGTCACCTCTGAGTAATCTGTATGATACAGACTAGAGTGATTTGAGCCTATCCACATAGGACAGATGTTGGAGGCCATAGATTGTCTTCGTGAGGTATTTCTGTGGCCTTTCCCATTTGGTGCAGGTGTTTGGAGAGGTACATATGAAACGGAGCACTGCGCTCAATTACCGGCCTAATGAGGGAGAAGTACAGAGAAGTAATAACCTCTTTTTTTCTGGATGCAATCCCTTCACTTATGAGATGAACCAAGTAAAAGGCTTTTCTAACTACTGCCTCTACATGATGGTCAAATGTGAGATTGTTGCCAATTTGTGTACCCAGGTCTCTCACCACAGATTGTGTGCTTAGGGGATTGCCACTAATGTGGTAATCAGTAGGGGCCATGATTTTGCAGAATGGTATCATAATACATTTTTTTACATTTAACTTAAGGTCATGACTTTCGCACCAGTCATTTGTTGCTGTGAGACCCTCTTAAAGTATGTTAACATGATTTGGGGAGTCAATGACAGCACCCAACTTACAGTCATCTGAAAATTTGGTCAGCCATAGGCTTTTTGGCTTTGCCTGGATCTCTGAGAAGTAGATGCCAAACAATAGGGGTCCCCAGGACAGATCCCTGAGGGACAACACTAGTGACAGATCTGCTATCTGAGGTAGTGGCACTTATTTTGACCTTGTGAATCCTATCAGTGAGCCAGTTAGCCACCCACCTAGAGCCTATGGGCTTTGGCCAAATCAAGGTAAGCTGTGTGTACTGACTTTCCCTCATTCAGTGCCTTGGTAACAGTCTCAAAAAAGTCAATCAGGTTCAATAGGCAAGATCTGCTCTTAACGAATCCAAACTGGGTAAGGTCAAGTGCTTGGAGATTGCCTACATCCTTGTTTATGAGGTCCATAATAATATGCTCCATGGCCTTACAGATCAGACTTGTCAAGCTAATGGGATATTATTTCCAGGGTCAGTAGTGGCACCACCTTTGTGCAAAGGGATGACAATGGCAGTTCTCCACTCTGCTGAAATGAAACCTGTACTTAGGCTATGATTGAACAGGTTGCTCAATGGTGAGGCTAGTTCTTGCTGCAGATGTTGCAAAATACAGCCTGGGATACTATCAGGTCCCATGGAAGGTGTGTTCTTTGCCTTGGATAGGGCCTTTAACACTTGCTCTACAGAGATGTGAGTTACGGGGCAAGTATTGGGGATGTCGAATGGGCCTTTGTGGGGGGACAGGGTGGTGAAGTTTTCGCTGAACTTATCTGCTAGCAGGTTGGCTAAGTCAACAGGATCAGTCTAAGAACTAATTTGGAACAAACCTGGGCTTTGCCATTGAGGTATCTGACGTAACTGAAAAAGACTTTGTGGTTAGCCTTTGTTTTTGAGTCGAGTTTTGATTCATAATTGTCTTTGGAGGTTTTCACTAGTGATTTAATTTGCTTGTTGAGGCTACGGAGAGAGTTTTTCCATTTGGGAATGTGTGCCTTTTTACCCTTTGACAAGAGTTTATTCCTTTTGTTGTAAAGCCTGTTGATAAAGGATGTCTACCACATAGGTTTGTGTTTCCTTGAGGAGCAGGTTTTAGTTCTATTGGGTATGGCTGAGTCCATGCAGTTGTACAGGTGCTTGTATACTGCACTGGCATACTGTTCAGCATATCTGTCTGCATCCTCTGAGGGGGACGGTGGTGTGAAGCTACTGATACCCTCCCTTAAAAGGTTGTAGTCAGTTTATGAGAAGTTTTTGAGCCTGGTTACAGCTGGGGGAGGGGTTGGTTGGGATAGACACTTCGAATGAGACAGACCAATGGTCTGATCTCACCAGGGAAGAACTTACTATGGGGCAGGGTGCAGCAGTCACCCATGTTATTGAGAACCAAGTCTAGAATGCTATCTTCCCTTGTGGGGAATGAGACAAGCTGGTCTAGTGTGGTACAATTGATAAAATCAAGGAATCGTTGGGTGAGTGCATTAGAGCAGGAATAGTTCACCCAGTTTATGGTGGAGTAGCTGAAGTCACCAAGGATCAGGGTGTTAGGGGGTACCTTGATGGACTCAAGTAGGTCCAGGTAGGAGGAGAGGGTGTCCTGAGTCATGAAGGGGGGGCTCTATAGCTGGTTGTAATTTGGATGGGTGTCTTGGCAATTGTCAATGGCACCTGGAGAAGTTCTAGTGCATCGTGCTGGCGAACCAGTCTGGAGGTGTGTGTGTCTTTAATGAAAATAGAAACTCCACCACCCTTAGTCTTTCTTACCTCATTTGGGGTCAGAATATATGGAATGAGGTATAGCCTGGTAAGGCGGGGCAGCTCTCAGCAGCCTTGAGCCAAGTTTCCACGACTGCACAGATGTCGACATCTTCCAGTGCTAGGAGAGCCTCCAGTGAGTGCATTTTCATTTTAAGGTCCTAGCGTTAAGCAGCATGACCTTCAATTTCTTTTTGACAAATCTTTTATGTTGGAAGATTTGTCTGTGGGACATTACCTAAAAAACCATAATGGGGAAGCAAACAGCCTTGGCCAGAATTCTTGAATCCCAGGAGTGACAAGTGGATGCCATCTCTGGCAAAACATTGAGCTCTGTCAACCATGTCATCCCAGGCAGACAGATACTGGATCCCCTTGGAATAACACAAAAATGAAGCCAATTGTTGAATTCAATTATTTTTTGTTTGTTTTGTGGTATCATTCTTGGTGAAGGTAGGATGCTGCTTACAGCTAGGGACCTACCTGCCTGGGACACATACTCTGACAGCTCAATCATGTCTCTCTTCGTATAGTCCAGGGAGGTACATCTCAAGTCATTCACACCAACATGGACAATGACAGAGTCATACTTGTACCTGGTGTGGAGAGATGTAAGTGCGTGCACGATGTTTCAGATTCTGGCACCTGACAGACAACTGACCATGATCTTCTCCTTGTCGAGCCTGGTGATGGGGGCATCAGTGTGTCTCACGATTGAGTTGTCGATGACTAGTATGTTTGGTTTAATGTTGTGCTTTATAGGCTGTATGAGTTTATTGTTATGCCTTATGTGCTCTGTTTGTGAGACACTGGTGTGTTGTCTGCTGTCTGTGATGTTTGGTGTTGTGTGTGGAATGTCTGTGAGTGTGTTTTGGAGGCCTGTGCTGTTTTAGTAAGTTTTTATTGAGGACCTCTGTATATGTGGGTTTGTGCTGTCGTTTGCTAAGTGATGTGGGTGGTGTGGTGTTTGTGCTTGCAATCTCCTCTTTGTCAGGGGTGAGGCATGAGAAAGCATGGATACCAGTTTACTGATATAGATGCATCTCTTGCAAGTAGAAGAATTATGTGCTAGGAGCAGAGGGTTGTCAGTGAACATGAGGCAGTTGCTACACTGTCTCAGTATGCCCATGTCGACCAGGCTGGCAGGAGAAACTGATGGAAATTGTCCAGACATAGCGTTCTGAAACTTGGATGGACTTGGCGAGAGAGGGTTTTGATAAGGGTTTGTACACAACAAAAATAACTGGCCTGAAGCCCAAGTGCTAAAATCAAACCTAAGAGGGTTAGAATAACAGACAAATGTAATCAGGCTAACTTAGCGCTCTTAGCCTCCAAGCACCAGAGGGGATAACGATATGTCATATTGTTAACAAAAGTTTCTTTCATTGTTTGTTATTATTTTTTTCATGTTCGCCTGAACTGCATATTTTATTGTTCTGTGAATATTTCACTCTGTATATTTCTTGTCTAAGAATGTTCCTATGCAATATGCATCAGAAAACAAATTGCTGGAACCACTGAGGTGACTTTGCTGAGTTTTTCCAGCCTCAGTGGTTCCAGCAATTTGTTTTTTTGAATTTGTGGTTTATTCATTGTTTTTTGCTTATTGCAATATGCGTCATACCTTGTACCTTTAGCCTTAATCATGGCTGAAAAGGGCCTTTTGACTAATTCATTAACCTGATTAACAAATGACAAATAAATTGTGTATTATATGGTTAACCTCATAAGCTTTTCTGTCATGGGTAGCAACTCACTGGTTAAGTTAATTAAATTAATGTTATTACCCACCAATATCCCTCTGCATTAAATAGCACTTAATAATGCAAACTGTCATTAAATCAGGCAAAGTTAAGGTGAACGTAATACTAAATGTTAACGGTCTGTCTGTTATGAAATAAAGCAGCCATCAGTTATTGTTTTCATTTATTGTATGCATAGACTGTAATAAGGTTTTGTAGTGCTTGCTGTGACGTGGACATTTGATTGTATTTAGCTTGTACATTATATATAAAAGCAATAAATGTAATAACAAAAAGAAACTTGATATGGAATCACATTAATTGTAACAATGAAATAAAAGATTATGATCAAAGTTTTTAGGTACTCCCTTTAAAGTCTATGTTACTAAAAATGTCTTTCACTGATACCCAAAAACATACATGCCTGTGACAATAAGATTATAATTCTGGCCAATCAGAAGTCATTTGAAAAGTACACATTTTCAGTTTTGTGGTATTGGGGCTGTTGCATTGTGTCATGCTGTCACTAATGCTCTGTTTTTGTTTGCAGGAGACTTCTTTCAAGATCCCATTCCATCAGCAGATCTGTACATCATAGCACGAGTCACCCATGTGTTACCAGAAGAGAAGTGTATCGAGCTTCTAAGGAAGGTTTATGCAGCATGTAACCCTGGTAAGCACAACTTTTATTTAATATTGACATTCGTGTGCAATAACAGGCAAACAGTAAGCAAGTACAATGCATGCATTTGGACATGAAATATTCGTATGACGCTTCACAAAAGTGCACCCCAAAGGCAGTGCACATAAAGCACACTGTAGCAGTGCTCACTGTGAATATATATCAGTTAGTTCATTGCTTTCTGTAGAACTTGCAGGGTTTGACAGGGAATGGTTAGTGAATGCACAAATATAGTGAAAGGATGTCGCAGTGGTGCAGCGGTTTGCATTGCCACCTGACAGCAAGACGTTCTCCAGTTCAATTCTCAGTTGGGGTGCCTTATGTGCAGAGTCTGCATGTCCTCCCTGTGCTCTTGTGGGTTTCCTCCAGGTGCTCCATGTTACAAAGACATGTCTGGAGCATTTCTCCCCATGCTTCCACTGAAAATTGTCTTATTCCAAGTCGGACTTTCCTGGTAAACAAATGTTAAATAAAATAAAATAAATATAGAAGTCATACCTCCCAAATGCCCAGATTTTCACAGAATATCCAGATTTTTGAATCTTCATATTTTTGATCTGTTCCTCATAAAATTTGTGTTTTTTTCTTAAATAAGGATTGACACTATTTAATACAGTCAAATTTTAGAATTCATATCATTCAGAAAATGCATAGTAACACAAAACCATTTATTCTAAGAACTTTCTAAGTATATAAGATAAATATTTAAAATCTGTCACTATATTTGGGCCTTTGTTCCTCCGTTCTTTTTGGTTTTGTCTAGATTTACTGTGCTAAGAAGTTCAGCAGTATGATGGCAATCTTCTTTTCATAGGTTCATAGGTTCATACTAGGCTATCTGCCCTATGGCATTTATAAGCCTAGCCAGAGTGTGTTTGGCTTTTGCCACCCATTTTAAATTTATTTTGCTATGCCCTTTTTCGAGGTTAGTATACTGTGCCTCTGTCTAACAGTGACACAGAAGTGATACCCGGGGTAAACCTATGATCTCCCATCCACTCATCAAGATTCCTCTTGAAGAGAGTCAATGAGGGACTCATCCTAACCTGGACTGGGATTTTATTCCAGAGTGAAGGGAGCCTCTGGGTTATGAATCTGTCCCTCCAGCATGTCCTATTTATTTCAGTGCTGAGGTTCAAGTCTCTCGAGCGTGTAGCTCGATGGGATTTGGATTTTCTGAGGTGCAGCATGTCCATTAATTCCGGGTTGGACATGGCTTTATACGTCAGGCACAGATCGCCTCTGAACAGGCAGTATGCCACTGAGTAGAGCTGGAGTTTCTTTAACTGGGCAGCATATGGCATCTGTTTGAGCCCTTTGATCCTCTTGGTGAGGTACTTTTGGGGTCTTTCCAGTTGCTGCAGGTGTCTGGTAAGGTACATCCCAAAAGGGGCATTGTACTCAATTATGGGCCTGATGAGGGATGAGTAAAGAGGCAGGATGACCTACGCTGATCTAGATGTGAATCCCTTCATGATTAAGTGGGCTATATAAAATGTTTTTCTAACCACTTTGGCCATGTGGTTGTCAAATGAGAGATTGCTATCAACTTGGGTCCCCAGGTCCCTAATTACTTCTTCTGTACTTAATGGATTACCACCTATGTGGTAATTTGTGGGCACTTTGTTTTTGCCAAAGGGGATGACTATATACTTTTTGGCATTTAGCTTGAGGCCATGGCTCTGGCACCAGTTGTCTGTTTCTATGAGGCCCTTTTGGAAGATGCTTGTGTCGGCTGTAGAGTCGATTATGCCACCCAGTTTGCAGTCATCTGCGAACTTGGTCAGCCACAGTCCTTCCGTGTTGGCCTGTACCTCCGAGAAATATATACCAAACAAGAGAGGTCCCAGGACTGAGCCTTGTGGGATGCCACTTGTAACTGCTTTGGAGTCTGACATGGCTCCAGCAATTCTAACCATGTGGGTTCTGTCCTTGAGCCAGTTTGCAACCCATCTAGTGACATTGGGGTTTATATTTAAGCTGGTGAGCTTATCTATAATGCCCGAGTGGGGTATTGTATCAAAGGCTTTTGTGAGGTCCAGGTAGGCTGTGTGGACCACCTTCCCCTCATCAATGGCCTTGGTGACTGTTTCAAAGAAATCGACCAGGTTTAAGAGGCAGGATCTGCCCTTAACAAAGCCGAACTGGGTAGGATCCAGTGTCTGTAGGTCCCCGATATCTTTATTTATGAGGTCCATGATGATCCTTTCCATAGCTTTGCAGACCAAGCCAGTCAGGCTTATGGGGCGATAGTTTCCAGGATCCTTTGAGGCAGCACCTTTGTGGAGAGGGACCACTGTTGCTGTATGCCACTCTTTGGGTACATATCCTGTAGTAAGGCTGAGACTGAACAGTACTTTTATGTTTGGGTTTAGCTCTTCTTGGAGTTCATGTAGGACGCAGCCCGGGACACCAGATTGTCTTTTGGACAGTGGAGTTAGACATGTAAAAAAAATTCCCACATGTAAATTAATATAACCTGATGTCTGAAAATCCCAGATGGGTTTTCTTAGCAATAAGTTTTGGCTGGATCACAGAAATCATCTATCAGTGTTGTAAAGGGACATCTCTGATCATTCACTTTTCAGTGCAGTTTTTAAATACATACATGTGAATTAGGTGTAAGAAATGAAATATTATCAGAAAAATAATAAGCACCCTAGTGGGATACATAGGCATTTTATACAGCATCTCTAGTCTATAATGTTATGTTTTAGGGGAGGGTTATAGTTATAACTTGTTTAGTCTAAAACACAATACTGGTGAAATCCAGGCATGAAATGGTTACTTCCGTAAAACCAATTTGCAGTTACTCTGTTAACAGATAAATAACTATCAGAGTTATTTGAACATGATTATAAATACTAAATATATATATATATATATCTATATGGTTCTACCTGAGATAGTCGACACTCCAGAACACTGACAAGCGAATCGCGAGCGCCAGAAGATCGACAATGCAGAAGACCGATGCGACGGATTAAAACACCGACGCCGAGGATGCCGACATGGGAAAAGGCTGTGTAAGTATGCGGTAGTGACAGACGTTAGGGTGCGAGTAAGGTAAGTGTGGATATTGACGGTCTGTGGGGATAGGGGTGGGTTAAGTGAGTTAGGGTCAGTGCGCGAGTTAGGTAAGTGTGTGGTAGTGATAGTCTTTGGGTTAGGGCGGTTAAGTGTGTTAGGTTAGGAGTGGGTTAGGTAAGTAAAAGTAGTGATAGTGTTTAGGTTAGGGGCGGGTTAAGTGAGTTAGGGTTAGGGAGTGGGTTAGGCAAGTGCAGTGATAGTCTTTGGGTTAGCGGTTAAGTGAGTTAGGGTTAGGGCGGGTTAGCTGAGTATGCGATAGTGACGGACCTTAGGGTTAGGGTTTGGGTTAGGTTGTAGATAGTTGTGTATGTGAGGTTTAGTGTGGGTTTGTAGGGATTTTGGTGTGCTTGTGTTGTGTGTGTGGTTTTGGACAGGGATGTGTTTTGTTTGTTGATTGTTGTTATTGTGGTGTGTGCAGTGTATGCGCGTTTCGTGTTTGTGTACCATCGGTTATTTCGTTGTCGGGTATGTGAGGTTTTGTGTTTCTGCATTGTCGATTATGTGGTGTCTGTGATTGCGTTGTCGGTGTTCTGGGGTTTCGATTATGTCAGGTAGAACCATATATATATATATATATATATATATATATATATATACATATATATATATATATATATATATATATATATATATATATATATATAAATAAACTAACTAAATAGACAAAAATTGTTTTCCATAGAATTTGCATGGTTAAATGAGCGAGTGTTTTCAGTTAGATGGCATATAGGCATAGACTTGTGCCTGGAAATACTGCATAACGTAACTACATACCACTATGTACATAGAATATTAATCTCTGGGCTGTAATTGGTGAGTCCTTTTCATAAATATTATTAGATGAACAGATGGTCGTACTTAGAAATATGATATTTGGGAACAAAGATGACTGCCGTTCTATAAGCACTGCAGTACTTCAGCTCTTCAAATACCTGAGAAAAAAAATCAACCCTGTGGAGTTATACTTAGAGTAAACAAACTAATTGGCAGTTATTACTAATTGACCAGAAGTCACTTTTGGTTCTGAGAAAGAAAATCGAAAAAATACTTGGTAATAGCAGGATTGGATCTGATTGTCAGGTTGACTCTGAACAGAGCACCAAACAAAGGACTGATTGATCTCACTTTTGTAACTTTTCTTTGGGAAATAAATCTTCATACAGAATTTTGAAATATCAAAGGAGGGCAAAAATATGGAAACTACAACTTCCAAAACCAAGCTGTCAGCTTTGCAATCACCGGAGAAAGAATCTTTAATCAAGAGACAGAAAACTATCAGACAGCAAGAGACTGCAAAAACAGGGCCATCAACAAAATCTGATCAACAGGTCACAATGGAAGAAATCAAATCAGCATTGCTACCTATACAGGATGCCTTAAAAGAGCTAACATCTCAAACACTTTCATTTAGTGACACGTAATCGGATTCTCGAAAGAATGGAGAAAGCAGAAACTAGAATTGCTACCAATGAAGACAATATATTAATGCTCACTAAAAAGAACAGAGACACATGGAACTGACATTCAAATGATGCAAAATAAAATTCTGGACTTGGAAGCAAGATCCAGACGTAACAATCTAATCATTACAGGGATCCCAGAATCTATTCAATATAATGACCTGATCACTTCTATTACACAAATATTCGAAATACTGCTCAAGGACTCTGAGGTTGTTAAGCAGATGGTCATAGAAAGGGCGCATAGAGCATACAGAGAATCTCAACCTTCAAATATACCCAGACCTGTTTATGTTAAAATATTGAACTACCAAGATGTGAGCAAAGTACTCTTAACTATTAAAAAATCTGGTGGATCTATAATGTGGCAAAATAATAAAATTTCTATAGCACAGGATTTACCAACACAAATAAGGCAATCTAGACAAATGCTAGCTCCATATTGTAAGTTTCTGATTGACAAAAATATCAGATTTCAAATGAAATATCCTAATAACCTAATTTTTACTGTGGATGGCATTAAATACTCTGTAAGCACAAGGAAAGAAGCAAGACCTACTTTTTTGAAGATTTTTAAGGCTCTCCCATCTTCAGAAATGTGAACAGTCCATTTTGGCTTTCTGCAGCACCAGGGAGAATGGGATGTTTCATTTATGACAATCTGAGGCTTTAAAATCCTTTGTCTGTTCTGTTTCTTGTAGCAGGCCTGGAATTTTATTTTCTTATCTTCTTATCTCATAGTTCCAGTTGATTGAACTGCCTTTACAGTTTAAATAGCTGAGAAGAAAGAGGAACTGCTGGCGAAGTAAAAAGAAACCTGTTTGGACTTATTTTGCAGGAAAAGGACTGTAAGATAGTGTGTGAAGTCAAAGTGATGCAGGTAAACACTGTGGAAATGCATTGTGTATTAAAAAAGGAGATGGTTATGTGTAGTGGCAGAATAAGGTACTCTAGTTTTTGTTTTATATTTGTTTTCTCTTTTTTTTCCTATATCTCTCTTCTCTTTACTCCTTTCCTTTATTCATGTAGATAGGTGGTATTATTTCTAACTGATAAATGATGTAAAATGGTTAGTTGATCAGATTTAAACAATGTGCATATAATAATAAAAGAACATAAAAGAAGTTATTTTTTATGTGTAATTTAAGGCATTTTTTCTTATTTCTTCTCCTTTTGCTGTGCTCCCTTCATGCTTTTTTTTCCTCTTTTTTTATTTTAACCCCTTGGTTCCTCTCTTATTTACATATGGTTATTACAAATGAAAGTGCCATTATAGTTTTATTTTTGAACTGCATTGCTTTTCAATATTAATATGTTAGTAGGTAAGTTGTAGGGGAAGAACAAAGCAGATTAAAGTAGTTAGATCATTTTATTCAGTAGATACAGGATGTTAGGAAATGTTAAATAACTGTCTGCTTTCTATGTCAACTAATATTTAATACTGTATAGAACAACAAATTAGAATGTTATTTGCTATTGCTGAATATAAAGCTGAAGTGAATTGAAGTACATTAGAATCTCAGGGTACAATTAGTTTATTTGTATATCCATAAATATGTACAGAGCCTGTAGTTACCTATAAGTAGTGTTTCGAGGGTAATGTCAGAATTAGGCTTTGTAGACGTAGAAGTAGTTGTTGTAGGTTTTTTGCATGGGGTTTCATTGTTAAATAATAGAATTAGTAGATTAGTTACTCAGATGGTTTCCAGTAATGTAAAAAACATATGTTCATCCTGGTCCAGAGGAATAGTGGGTAGGCACTGGTTAGGGATAGGATGGCAGTTTTGCTTCCATACAATTGATGATATGCCAACTTATGTTATTCTAAAGTTGCTCAAAAAGATTAGATATCGAGTTATATTTCTAATGAACGTTAAATGTGGATAATAGAATCTTGGAATGTCAAAGGACTCCAGAACATGAAAAAAAGAAAGCTGTGTTTTGATGTGCTTCTCAAATCATCAGCATGTTGTATTTTATTACAAGAAACGCATATGACTAATGATCAGTGGGAGTCAGTGAAGGATAAGAAATGGGTTAGGAAGATTGTGACAGCGGAAGGAACAACAAATAGTGCAGGGGGTGGCAATTTTAGTTAAGAATCACTTTCAGGGAGATATTAGGGATGTGAAAATGGATCAGGAGGGTAGATGGTGTTTGGTCCTTCTCACATCCAAATGTTATGATAAACCTATAGTACTAATATGTGTATATGCCCCTAATGTTAATCAGCATAATTTCATAGCTTCAATCTATTTCATTTTACAGTCATACAATAATTGCTATATAATGTTGGGAGGTGACTGGAACTCTTATCAAGATCCTAAATTAGACAAGTTGGGTGCTTCTTCAGCGTTCAATAAACAGGCAATGGTAGCATTGAAAGAATTGAAAATGGATTTCAAACTCTATGACCCTTTTAAACACATACACTCACAAGGGAAAGCAGAGAATTTTACTTATTATTCAACCTGCCATAAAATGTGGTCGAGAATTGACTTTTCTTAATTTCAGAGGTGTTGATCTCAGCTGACCCTAGTGTTTCTAATCAAGTCAGACAACTCTCAGACCATTCAAAGATAACTTTAACCTTAAACAGTAGTAATATGGATACTAAGAGGCTTCGAGGGTATAATTGGTCCTTGAACCCATATTTACTAACCAAGGAAGATATATTAATGGAAGTCAAGGAGATACTTAAACAGTCATTAAATAATATTTCCCAAAATAGACACCCAATAGATATAGAATGGGCTACAACTAAAACGCATCTAAGAGGACTATTTATACATAAAGCTATATATTATAAAAATTACAAAAGAAGACTCAGTTGATTTAGAAACTAAAATTCAATTACTGGACCAAGATTTGATGAGGAACTATAATGAACAGACAGAAACTGAGCTATTAAGATGTCAAAAAGAACTATTTTTACTTCATAATAGAAATTTGTCACTTTATGAACAAAGAAATTTAGTTAAATATGCAAATCATATTCAAACCCCCTCGAAAGCATTAGCTCGTATTATTAACCAGATGAAATCAACACGATTAATTACTGAAATACACTATAACAATACTACATATACTGACAAGGATATCATAAGACCTGAAAAATTTTTAACTCAGATTTATGGTGAGGGCAGACACTCTTGCAAGATAAAGACAGAAAAGATTTTTTACAGAGAATCACTTTCCTAATATTGACAAGGAATTTCATAGAGATTTAATCAAACCGATTACAGTTGAGGAGGTGTCCAAACAATCAAGAAACTGAAGCCTCACAAAGCCCCAGGCCCAGATGGTTTGACCTCGAATTCTACAAATCTTTTAGTGAGATTTTGAGCAGTGTATTGTCACAGACTTTTAATTATATCACTCTAAATAGAATTAATGATCCTCATTTTAATGCCTCAAGGACAGTTCTGATATTAAAAGAGAAAGGTGATTCCAAAAATCCTGATAATTACAGGCCTATATCACTTTTGAATATGGACATGAAAATCATGACATCCATTCTGGCGAGTAGGCTGAAAAAGGTAATAAACCCAATAATATCAGAGGAACAGGCGGGGTTTAAGGATGGGAGGCAGACCACGGATAATACCTTAACGCTCCATACCTTAATCTCTTGTGCGAAATATAAAAACCTGAATTTATATGCCCTAATTATTGATGCTCAGAAAGCATTTTATAGGGTTAATTTGGATTATTTATTTGATACATTACCTTATTTTAATATACCACAGGAGTTTATCTTCATATTAAGGATACTATATAGAAATGCATACACAAATTTATTTATAAATCACGAATGCTCGAATAGGAAAAAAATCATAAATGGTACCCGACAAGGCTGCCCATTATCTCCCATCTTATTTAATCTGTACTTGGAGCCCTTATTTTTACACCTTAAGCAAAATGTTTTTTATAATTCTCCTGTACTGTATGGAAAAAAGGTTAGGATGGCTGCCTATGCAGATGATTTAAACATATATTGTACCACACCTGTTTCCGATACTGAAAAAATATTAGCTGCAATAGAAATCTTTGAGAGAATTTCCAATTACAAGCTAAATTTTAAAAAATCTAAAATATTCTATTAAAGACACCTACACCTTTTTCAATGCTACCATTAATAGGACAAGTATTGACGGAAGAAAAGATAAAATATCTGGGAATTGTCTTCTCAACTGAAAATAGAGATTTTTTTTATTAACAATGTAAAGTCAACTACAGATCAAATAACATTGGATCTTGAAAGATGGAGTAGATTGAAGTTACCGATGATGGCAAGAGCAGCTATCATAAGAATGAATGTTCTTCCTAGAATGTTATATATTTTAGAGCTGCACAACTCAGAATTACCAAAACATTCTTTAAACAGCTTCATATAAGATTAGAAAATTTTTTTTGGGAACTTAGGAAAACGAGAATTTTATATGAATAGTTGATGACTCAAAAAATAAGGGGGGGGAGGCTGGAATTACCGGATTTCGAAATGTACTATTTAGTGATTCAGGCCAATAGGATTTTAAAGACGTCTTACTTCGATAGTGATAATAGAAAATGGACACCCAAATGGGTGCTCTTAACGTACAAGCATATAAATGAAGTCGAGTCAACGCAAAGCATTACGCCTTATAAATAATTGGACAATGAGTAAATATAAGCTAATGGAGCACATCAAAAGTTATGTAACGGCAATTCAAACTCTTTTCGCTCCTTAAATTTATTAAAATATATGATGGTTTTCCAACTATTTCATAGGAACCCAAATTTAACAATTAGTGGTCAATTGATTGATCTAAAGAAATTCCTTTAATCATGGAGTTAACTGTACTCGATTTATATCATTTTCTAGGAGTACCGGCACAGGATATTTTAAAAGAAATAGAACCTTATTTCCTATTTAATTATAGTAAGACAGCTAAAAGACTTGGTTATAAACTATTTTAACAACTTTGAAATGAAAGGAAGATTTAATAATTTCTCGTAATCTATAGCGCTGTTGCAGGATAGAAAATATATAACCGCAGCATATAAATTGATACCACAAAAAGAGAGGAAGTATAATAATTATATTCTTTTATCGAAGTTACTGGAGAGAGAAATTGATATTACCAGACGACAATAAGATATTGGAGGCATTTAAATTAACATTAAAGTCCGATCCCTTCAGAAATTGGTATTTACGCAGCTGATGATA
>NC_056726.1:1098635544-1098673044 GCF_019279795.1 Protopterus annectens
GTAGTAGCTTCTGTCAGTTTCCATGTATTTTAGTTGTTTCCTGTTTCCTCTCTGTTTCTCCTGAGGGGGAGCAATGTGCACACCAGCTTAAACACGCTTACAGTCATAAACACGCTGCAGACATTACACATCCTTGCCCGGTGTTGCAGCGGCGACACATCCTTACACGGTGTTAGCTAGGCTGATTCATGCTAAAATGTGCACACTGCCTTACTACATACTGCGCTTGGCAGCAAACCATTGTACATGGTTTGCAACACGCTCCACATGTTGAACCTGCCTTTTACAGCACGCAAGACACGCTACAAGATACATGTATATATCAAGAAAGTTTGAGTGTAGGGATAGCGTATACTCCTCAATTTCTCTTGACTTTCCTAGTGTTCTGTTGAGACACACCTCCTCCCCTGATGTCTGTCTGTCAACTGTTACCTTTACATTGCCCTCCAGTCTGGTACATTTCTTTTCTATCCTTCCCCCATTGATGTCACCTACCTCTTACTCTGTTCCTCCCTTCTCTAAGTCTTACACTACTCTCAGAAGTGCTCATTACCTGTGGCAGTGTGATTCAGTATTGTAACCCTCATTTGTGATAGGATTGCTAGTAATGACTAGTTACATGTCTTACACGGAGCTTCCCCTTGACAACCACTACACGGAAGGCCATTGCTTTTGGTCTGCAAGTCCTCATTGACATTCAATGTACTACATAAATCCCACAATTGTGGGCTTATAAGCTTCGGTTTTTAGTTTTTGGGAAGCGCACCCGTTTTGCTGGGTGTGCGCTGCAGTTAAACCCAGAAACTTCCGTGGAAAAAAAAAGTTATATAACTTATTTTGCAGCTTTAACACTTTTCATGCCAATGGCCACATATTTGGCCATTGGCATGCTTAATCAAACATATGCACCCTTTATTTGGAGCTGACATAGTCCGTTTTTTAATTTGCAGAAATGTACTCCAGTTGTCAGCTGAGTACATTTCTGCAACTGTCTTCACGATCCATTACACAGCCTGGTTTTGGCTTCGTGGATCGCTCAAATACCTCATTTGCATATCTTGGCGCTGCAAATGTGGTATTGTTGGTATTCAATGCCTCCAGTCCGTGATGTAAGGGACGATGTTAGCTGTCTCTACACGGAGATTTGGGCGTTTCACGGAATCAGGAGGCTTACACGGAGGCTTACACTACTCTTGAACTCCGTGTAAGCCTTCCTGAATCTGGCCCAATGTGTTGTGTTTATGCACTAACACACTATTAATAGAAATACACTCATTTAAACCTGCTGTCTTATCAGCCTCTAGTAAAAGCTGCCCATGTAGCTCTTTATGTAGTAACAAATTAGGCCAGTCACCCCCTCTTTCCTTCTTCTTTAACCTTTTTCAAAACAAAAACAGGAACTTAATGAAGTTTGTACACAAAGCACTATGTTTTGTTAGGACAATAGCAGTATCTTTGTCCTAATAGCATACTTGCACTGTTAAATTCTCATTCTAAGTTTGTTTTTGGTTTTAAATATATAAAATGGAGCTCAGAAGGAACAAATGGCTCTGTCTCATCTCTTCTAGTATTAGAGCTGTAGCAGTCCCTGCAATAGTAGTATTTATCATATCAACAATGTGTGCAAAGCTACCTTCAAGAATAAAATGACATTTACAAGCTTTTACATTTATTCATAACACAGTTCAAAAAACTATTGTGTTTAGTACTAATGTTTTAAACATATTCTTTAAATTGTTTCCATTGTGTACAAAAGGAGTGAACACCAGCTTTATACTACACCATCAAAATGTTTAAATAATTTCCAGTTCTTCTTGATGACTTAAGCACGTGTAAGAATAAAAATTATTTCTAATAATGTTATAATTTTTCTGTACTTTCAAAGATTCACATAAAATAGCTCTTCTTCAGGGGAGAAATCGGAAGCAACACTTCCCTTAGAAACAGAATGCTCACCCTGAGATGAAATTAGTGAAGAAAAACACTCCTTCTTCATTCCCTGCTCTTTGACTGGAAATCAGTATCAGAATTTGAGGAATTGTTCTCTTTTCTAGATTTAGTCAGTGAAGAAACAGAATGTAAAACTTTAAAAGCGGAACATACTGTTTCAACAATTACATTAAATCTTCCTGCCCATACTTAAGTAACAGGAGAAGAAATTCTTAATTTTTTAATTTATTTCTTCATAGGAACCTCCTGAAAATAGACCAATCCATGGTAGGGGCACTGTCACTCTGAATCAGGCAGCCTAGCTCGGCTGTGTGCTTATCCCTGCCAGGCAGATAACAGTTGGATTTCTCCCTTACTGAAAGGACATGCTACAGCCACAGAGGATGTGTCTGTTGGTCCTTTGAGGCTTCTCAAGGAAACTACAACAGACCGATTTAGATACATCAATGACTGGTCCAAAGAACCAAGTTTAGCCACAGCAGAGTACAGCACAACTTCAGGAGCAGTTAGGAAGTCTGGCTTGATTACCAAAGATTCCAGACAAATTCTCTTTTTCTTGTGGCTTGGAGATGGAAGAACCAACAGGACTAGTAAATGTTCCATGGTTTGTTAGAAGAAGCCTGAAAGACAGATAGGAGAACCTGCAAGAATTGGTAAACTTCCTTTCAGAAAAGTAATACTTTGGGGGTTAAATATAAATGGCAGTCCATAAAAGCACAACTAACACATTTATACGTTTGCACACAAGCATTTAGTAGTTGAAATTCCCTTTACAAGTCAGGACAATCCATAGAAATAAATTTTCCTAGTGTAAAAACATAAATCATGTAATTACCATAATGCTGAATCCATTTCATCCAAGTCTGCCTGATACAACAGTTTGGGAACTAAGATGGTCCTCAGATCTGATCCCACCATTAGTTAGCACTGTAGTGCCTTGAGCTCTACCAAACGTTCCTATAATCCCCTGAGAGCTTCCCTTTCAGGTTCAACTTGCTACCTAGTTATTATCTGTACCAGGAGAACAGCAATGGAATACTAATAACAACTGAAAAGCAATTTGGCTGGGAATAAAGGGACAGAGGGATGTTATAGCAGATGCAATTGGATGAAATGGATCCAACATTATGGTAAGTATATAACTTCTGTGTATTATTTTATTAGTACATCCAGTCTGTAAGCTAAGACAAAATCCCAAGCTACCTTAGATCTTGGGTAGAATCATGGCATGATACCTCTAAGAGCAGAACCTCCAAATGCATCTCTGGTTCTAGAAATGAAGTCCCGTTTATAATGCTTGGAAAAGGTCTGCAGCATAGACTGTGTGGCTACTGTACAGAAATCACCAGTGGAGTAATTCCTGAAAAAGGTACTAGAGGTCACCACAGAGCTTATGGAATGGGCCATGGGTTTTGAGGCTAGAGTCTTACTGCTGGTACAGTAAACATGGGAGATAAAGAGAGACAGCCTGAGGCAGGAGAAAGGATGTGCAGAAGGAGGCCCTAGCATGTATAGAATACTTATTATTCTTATATATATTTATATAAAGATATAGTTATATATTTTTGTTAATGTGTGGTCTGGTAAATCAGTGGGATTGCAGTATAGTTCATAACTGTCCAGAATACTGCAGAAAGTTCAGATTTTGCCTCATATTTTTGGTCTGTTCCTCATAAAGTTTGTGGTTGTCTGACAAATTGTTGATTGAAATCACTAAATAACAATAGATATTTAAATTTCAGATTTCATATCCTTCATAAAATGCATGCTAATGCTAAACCTGCAATGTTGTTTTTAAATAAAATGTCTTGTCTTGCGAATCAGAAAGATTGGACTGCAGTCACTAAATAATTTGAATTTCAGAATCAACAAACATCAGACAAAATCACGCTAATGCAATAATGCAAAGGCTGCTATTCTAGCAACTTTCTAAAAACGTAAAGGTGATATCTCTCCTCAAATATGCTCCTCTGTTCTCATTATTTTTAGTGTTCTGCTTGCTTCTTGAACTAGGATGTTCAATGGTATTTTGATGTGTGTGTGTCGGGGGGGGTGGTTTGCAGTGATTTGTACACTTTATTATGACAGCACTGAGATGAGAAGGTAAATTGTTTCATGGCAGTTATTTATGTATTTATTCATTCATTTCATAACCAAATACCTGAGGTATACAGTCACAGTCATATATGTGGCTGTAACTGATGACCCTGTGTGTGTGTGTGTGTGTATATATATATACATATATATATATATATATATATATATATGTGTATATGTATATGTACATGCATGTATGTGTGTGTGGGGGTGCAGGAATTTGCACACTGTATTCTGACAGCAGTGAGATGAGAAGATAAATTCTTACATGGCAGTTATTTATATATTTATTCATTCATTTCATAACCAAATACCTGAGGTATAGAGTCACAGTGATACATGTGGCTGTAATTGATGACCATGCATGATGCATGTATATATGTAAATATACAGTGCTTGCACATATGTGTGTGTGTATGTTGGGAGGGTTACAGTGATTTGCACACTGTATTCTGACAGCAGTGGGATGAGAAGTTCAATTCTTACATGGCAGTTATTTATATATTTATTCATTCATTTCATAACCAAATACCTGAGGTATAGAGTCACAGTGATACATGTGGCTGTAATTGATGACCATGCATGATGCATGTATATATGTAAATATACAGTGCTTGCACATATGTGTGTGTGTATGTTGGGAGGGTTACAGTGATTTGCACACTGTATTCTGACAGCAGTGGGATGAGAACTTCAATTCTTACATGGCGATTGTTATGTATTTATTCATTCATTTCATAACCAAATGCCTGCGGTATACAATCACAGTGATACATGTGGCTGTAATTGATGACCATGCATGATGCATGTATATATGTAAATATACAGTGCTTGCACATATGTGTGTGTGTATGTTGGGAGGGTTACAGTGATTTGCACACTGTATTCCTGACAACAGTGGGATGAGAAGTTCAAGTCTTACATGGCAGTTATTTATGTTGTATTTATTCATTCATTTCATAATAATGATTGGCAATGATAGATTTTTCGTGCCAAGTTGCCAGCTCTGACGCACAACCTTCAACGAAGGTATGCCCATTCATGCATGTCTCCACACAGCAGACGCTCTAGCTGAGAATCGAACAGGACAACGTCTTACTGTGAGGCGACAGTGCTACTGCAGCACCACCACCGCAGTAATCCCATGTTTGTGCATGTATATATGTATGTATATATATATATATATATATATATATATATATATATGTGTATGTACAGAGCCTACCTAGACCTCGCAAAAGCCTTTGACACAATACCCCACTCGGGCATCGTAGACAAACTCTCCAGCCTAAATATAAACCCCTATGTCATAAAGATGGGATTTAAAACTGGCTCAAGGACAGAACCCACATGGTCAGAATTGCTGGAGCCATGTCAGACTCTAAACCAGTTACAAGTGGCATCCCACAGGGCTCAGTCCTGGGACCTCTCTTATTTGGAATATATTTTTCTGAGATACAGGCTAACCACGGAGGACTGTGGCTGACCAAGTTCGCAGATGATGACTGCAAACTGGGCACCATAACTGACTCTCCAGCTGACACAAGCATCCTCCAAAAGGGTCTCATAGAGACAGATAACTGGTGCCAGAGCCATGGCCTTAAACTACGCGCCAAAAGGTGTATAGTTATGCCCTTTGGCAAAACAAAGATTATACAAATTACCATAGGTGGTTATCCATTAAGTCTGAAAGAGTAATTAGGGACCTGGGGACCCAAGTTGATAGTAACCTCTCCTTTGACAACCACATTGCCAAAGTGGTTAGGAAGACCTTCTTTATAGCCCACCTTATCATGAAAGGATTCACATCTAGATCAAGGGAGGTCATTGTGCCCCTTTACTCATCCATCATCAGGCCCATAATTGAGTACAATGCCCCATTTGGGATGTACCTTACCCGACACCTGCAGCAACTAGAAAGACCCCAAAAGCACCGCACTAAGAGGATCAATGGACTCAAACAGATGCCATATGCTGCTCGGCTAAAGAAACTCCAGCTCTACTCAGTTGCATACCGCCTACTCAGAGGTGATCTATGCCTGACGTACAAAGCCATGTCCAACCCTGAATTAATGGACATGTCCCACCTCAGAAAATCCGTCCCATAGAGCTCGTGATCGGTGACTTGAACCTTAGCACAGAAATAAATAGGACATGCTGGAGAGGGACAGATTCACGCTAAACAGAGGCTCCCTTCACTCTGGAATAGAATCCCAGTCCATGTTAGGCAGAGCCCCTCACTGACTCTCTTCAAGAAAAATCTTGTGAGTGGATGGCAGATCGTGGGTTTACCCGGGATCACTTCTGTGACACTACTAGACAGAGGCACAGTAAACACAACCTTAAAAAGGGCACAGTAAACTCATTCCAGAAATTGGCGAAAGCCAAACACACTTTGGCTAGGCTTGTAAATACCCTATGGCAGATAGCTTAGTATGAACCTATGAACCTGAACCTATATGTATATGTATGTATATACATGCATGTATATGTGTGTGTGTGGGGGGAGTGCAGTGGTTTGCATGCTGTATTCGACAGTAATAAGATGAGAAGATAAATTCTTACATGGCAGTTATTTATGTGTTTTGTTCATTCATTTCATAACCAAATACCTGAGTATACAGTCACAATGATACATGTGGTTGTAACTGATGACTATCGTGTGCACATATATATGTATATGTACATGTACATGCATGGATTCACCTACAATCCGAAAATAGTGAAATATAGATTTTCAGTATTCGAGACTGAATATAAACACCCACATACCCGAAAACACAAAACCGTGAATATCACAATCGCGACCATACATACACACACACACACACACGCACACACACACACACACACACACACACACACACACACACACACACACACACACACACACTCACACACCTAGACATACACCTTTCTAACTACGCACTGTAAAATAAACAAAACAACACACAAAGACACAACATAACACACCACCTACCTACCTGAGAATAGCTTGGGGCAAGCCCCACCACTTCCCACCCCCTACTTATATATACTAATTCCAGTACTTGCAGTAAACACACAAACATGAAAAACACCACCACACACACTAACATCCCCATCCAATACCCACAAACAAATACCACTTACCTAAAACCCCAGATAAATCCATAACCGCACCACGTCCACAGACAAATGACACCACAATAGTAGATTTGGCATTTTCCGTAGTCGACATACTGCAGTTTAGCATAACTGCGCTTTGTAATTCCATTTCGATCGGAAATTCACATTTCAATTCAGTATTGAGATTCTCTGGTGTTTCCACATGCATGTGTGTGTGTGTAGGGGGCGGAGGTTGCAGTGATTTGCACACTGTATTCTGACAGTAGTGAGATGAGAAAGATAAATTCTTACATAGCAGCTATGTTATGTATTTATTCATTCATTTCATAACCAAATACATGGCTGTAGTGTGACCATGCATGTGCATGTATATGTACATGTATATGAAAATGTATATGTATATATATATCTATATATATATATATATATATATATATATATATATATATATATATATATATATATATATATATGGGTCTACTTATTCACCATCATTTTCACGAAACCCATTTCACTGACAGCTCATTTCACTGACAAACTTTCAGGTGGGGCTTCACCCCACACCCCCAAATGTGGGGGCTGTACTCCACACTAACTATATATTACAACTCCACGGTCGCACAACAGTGGGAGGGGCAAATCTGAGTTTTGCCCTGATTACTTTTGTCAGTGAAATGAGGCTGTCAGTGAAATGGGTTTCAGTGAAATGGGATGTTGGTGAATAGAAGTAGACCCATATATATATATATAATATATATGTATACATATATGTATATGTTTATGCATGTATGTGTGTGGGGGGGTGCAGTGAATTTGCACACTGTATTCTGACAGTAGTGAGGTGTGCATATATATATATCTATATCTATATATATCTATATATATATATATATATATATATATGTATATGTCAATGTACATGCACGCATGTCAGTGTGGGGGGCTTGCAGTGATTCGCACACTGTATTCTGATAGTGCTGAGTTGAGAAGATAAATTCTTACATGGCAGTTATTTTTGTATTTATTCATTCATTTCATAACCAACTACCACAGGGTATACAGTCAGAGTGATACATGTGGCTTGATGACCATGTTTGTGCATGTGCTTGTGTCTTTTGGCTTTTCCGGTTAGCCCAGTCGCATACAAGCAGACTCCGTCCGCTAATGATTGACAATAGATTTTTCTGGCGAGTTGCCAGATCTGAAGGACAACCTTCAATGAAGATACGTCCATTCGCATGTCTCCACACAGAAGAGCGCTCTGGCTGAGAATCAAACAGGACAATGTCTTACTGTGAGGTGACAAGCGCTCGCCTTACCACCACCGCAGTAATCCCATGTTTGTACATGTATATATGTATATGTATATGTGTATGTATATGTACATGCATGTATGTGTGTGGGGGAGTGTAGTGATTTACACTGTATTCTGACAGTAATAAGATGAGAAGATAAATTCTTACATGGCAGTTATTTATGTGTTAGTTCATTCATTTCATAACCAAATACTTGAGGTATATGGTCACAATGATACATGTGGCTGTAATTGATGACTGTGTGCACATATATATATACATGTACATACCGGATTCACTATACAATCTTGAAATATTGAAATACTGATTTTCAGTATTTCGAGACTGAATAGTCGAACACCCACATACCCAAAAACACAAAACCATGAATATCAGAATTGTGACCATACACACACACACACACACACACACACACACACACACACACACACACACACACACACACACACACACACACACACACATACACACAAACACACACACACACACATACACAGACACATACACACCCAGACACATACACCTTCCTAATTACACTAAAATAAACAAAACAACACTACAAAGGCACAACATAACACACGCACCTACACCTACCTACCATAAGCAGGACAAGCCCCCTACCCCCACCCCCTACTTATATATACTAACTCCGAGGTTGCACTAAACACACAAATACATGAAAAAACACCACCACACACACTAACATCCCTATCCAATACCCTTAAACAAAGACCACTTAACTAAAACCCCAGATAAATCCATAAACCGCTACGTCACAAACCCGACACCACGATAGCTGATTTGGCATTTTTGTAGTCGACATACTGCAGTTTTGCGTAACTGCACTTTTGTGTATTCCGTTTGGTACGTACTGAAATTAAGTAACCAGTATTGAGATTCTCTAATGTTTCCACATGCATATGTGTGTGGGGGGGTTACAGTGATTTGCACACTGTATTCTGACAGTAGTGAGATGAGAAGATACATTCTTACATGGCAGTTATTTATGTATTTACTCATTCATTTCATAACCAAATACCTGAGGTATACAGTCACAGTGGATACATGTGGCTGTAATTGATGACCATGTATGTGCACATATGGTTCTACCTGAGATAGTCGACACTCCAGAACACCGACAAGTGAATCCTGAGTGCCAGAAGATCGACAGTGCAGAAGACCGATGCGACGGATTAAAACACCCGCGCGAGAGGATGCCGACATGGAAAAGGCTGTGTAGGTATGCGGTGGTGACAGGCGTTAGGCTGCGGTAAGGTAAGTGTGGATATTGGCGGTCTGTGGGGATAGGGTGGGTTAAGTGAGTTAGGGTCAGTCGCTGTGAGTTAGGTAGGTGTGTGGTAGTGATAGTCTTTGGGTTAGGGGCGGGTTAAGTGAGTTAGGGAGTGGGTTGGAAGTAAGTGTGCGGTAGTAATAGTCTTTGGGTTGCAGGGCGGGTTATGTGACTTAGGGTTGAGGAGTGGGTTAGGTAAGTGTGCGGTAGTGATAGTGTTTAGTTAGTGGCGGGTTAAGTGAGTTAGGGTTAGGGAGTGGGTTAGGTGTAAGTGTCGGTGGTAGTCTTTGGGTTAGAGGCGGGTTAAGTGAGTTAGGGTTAGGGCATGGGTTAGCTGGTTGTCACGATAGTAGCGGACCTTAGGGTTGGGGTTTGGTTAGGGTTGTAGATAGTTGTGTATGTGAGGTTTAGTGTGGGTTTGTAGGGATTTTGGTGTGCTTGTGTTGTGTGTGGTTTTGGACAGGGGATGTGTTTTGTTTTTTGATTGTTGTTATTGTGGTGTGTGCAGTGTATGCGGTTTCGTGTTTGTGTACCGTCGGTTATTTCCTTGTCGGGCATGTGAGGTTTCTTGTTTCTGCACTGTTGATTATGTGGTGTCGGTGATTGCGTTGTCGATGTTCTGGGGTTTCAATTATGTCAGGTAGAACCGCACATATATATGTATATGTACATGCACATATGTATGTAGGGGGGGTTGCAGTGATTTGCACACTGTATTCTGACAGTAGTGAGATGAGAAGATAAATTCTTACATGGCAGTTATTTATGTATTTATTTATTCATTTGACAGCCAAATACATGTGGCTGTAATTAATCAATGTGCATGCGTATATATGTATATGTACATGTATATGTATATATATATATATATATATATATATATAATATATATATATATATATAATATATATATATATATATATATGTATACATATATGTATATGTCTATGCATGTATGTGTGTAGAGTGCAGTGATTTGCACACTGTATTCTGACAGTAGTGAGATGTGCATATATATATATATATATATATATATATATATATATATATATATATATGTATATGTATATGTACATACTGCGCATGTCAGTGTAAGATTGCAGTGATTTGCACACTGTATTCTGACAGTGCTGAGTTGAAGATAAATTCTTACATGGCAGTTATTTTTGTATTTATTCATTCATTTCATAACCAAATACCTGAGGTGTACAGCCACAGTGATACATGTGGCTGTAATTGATGAGCATGCATGTTCATGTGTAAATGTATATGTACATGCACATATGTGTGGATGCATAGGTACTCTCAACTTAGCCTAATTTTGCATAATGTCTGTAATGTTTTGCTTCACCTTTGGGTATGCTCTACATAAAATTTGTATTTTTTTTTTTCCTGGCAATTCAATGAAGATTGCAATCAGTAAATAATGATGATAGATGTTTGAGTCTCAGGATTAATACCATTCAAACACATGGTAATGCAAAGTGTTTTATTCTAGCAAATATATAAGAACACTATAAATATACTCAGTTAGGAACACTGGTCACCAAGAAAGTCCAAAAATCCATCAGCCTGCAGAAATAATGTAAAATAAATTCTTCAACATATCCAACATTGGACATTTTGAAGGATTTGTTTCTGATAATTCTGATCAGTCTAATGAATTTTGAATACTATGTTGACTTATTATCTGATATATTCAAATACATAAGTATAATGAGAGTTCTGACGTTGGCTGTTTGTCTACCATTAATTTTAACTTTTTCATTGATTTTTTGACCTGAAAGGCAGACATATGGGTTGTTGCACACTTGTCAGCTGAGAAGATAAATTCTTATGTGGTAGTTTTTATGTGGTTATTTATTTAACTGATGCAGCCAGATATCTGAAAGTATACAATCTCAGTCCTACATTCTGTATATAGTCAAAGTTGGCTTTAATTACTGGCTACAGGGGTTGTCTATACATGAAAGTGATTGACACTGTTGCCATGTATTCAGGTTAAAGATCATTATTTTACTTTTGCAGAGGTAATATGCATTTGTGTGAAGCAGGCTATTTAATATTTTACCTTTGCAGAGGCAATATGCATTTGTGTGAAGCAGTCTAGTGTCTGTTTAGACAATCAGATAGCTGTGGTATGCACATTCAATAAAGTGGCTGTAACTAATGACTATGGAAATTGTCTGTTAATGAAAATCACTGAGTATCAGTGGGAGAGGGGTTGCAATGTACTTAAGTAATAAGTTGGTCATACTTTTTTCACTTTCCATTACAGTCAGACATCAAAATTGTGTAAAATAAGCAGCTGTCTGTGGCATTCTGGCCAGGATGCAGTTGATAACAGCTGATCCGTGACAGTCTGAGCAGGATGCGTGTGATAACAGCTGATCCGTGACAGTCTGAGCAGGATGCGTGTGATAACAGCTGATCCGTGACAGTCTGAGCAGGATGTGTGTGATAACAGCTGATCCGTGACAGTCTGAGCAGGATGCATGTGATAACAGCTGATCAGTGGCAGAGTGTTCCATCAAGTAGCATTGCTATTTAACATTTTCTCGATGAGTTTTTGGCTATGATTCCTTCTGTATGGAGTATGAATGTACTCCCTGTCTCTGTGTGGGTTTCATCTGTGAGTTCTGGTCTTTTCTCCCAGACCCTCAGCTAAGTAATATACTCCTCTGGGCATTTGTACCTTTACTTTAGCAATCTATCACCAGAAGGCACATAGAATATAACTGTGTCTCTTTGGAGAGACATGAGACTCTATTCTCAGATAGGCTTCATATATCCTAATATTTGTCTTTTTTGTTTATATGAGTAACTGCTGTTTGGTTCGTTTTGAGCATTACACTTTAGGCACAACTTATTTTTCCCTGAATTAAAAAGTAAGGCTGAACGTTTTCCCTTACTCATGATTTTTTGTTCAGGCCATCACTTAATCAAAATTTGTAAAAATCTCTAGAGAGCACCTGTGAGCATCTTAGAGCCCTATGACTTCTCAGTGCTTAGCCACCCCAAGATGTCCAGATTAATTCAATTGCATCTTGTGGACCGATTTAATAGAATCTTCATCAATTAGGGTTAATTACGAGCATGGGAGTGGCTGTAATGTAAGTAGCCTTCAAAAACATGCTAATGCAAAGCTTTTTATTTCAGCAAGTATATAAAGGCAATGACAGTTGGGATTTTGGTTCTTTGCCTACCATTAATTTTAGTTTTCATTTGATTTTTGATTTGAGAGGCAAAGACACATATGGAGTAGTTGCACACTATTCTAACAGCTCTCAGCTGAGAAGATACATTCCTGTGCAGCAGTTTTTCTGTGCTTATTCATTTATTTGCTGCAGCCAAATACCTGAAAGTATACAGTCTCTGTCACCATTCTGGTATATACAGTCAAATAAAGTTGCTTTTATTACTGGCTACAGGGGTTGTATATAGATGAAAGTGATTAGCGTTGCTGATGTGCATTCAGGCTAGTCATTATTTTACCTTGCAGAGGTACTATGCATTTGTGTGAAACAGGCTAGTCATTATTTTACCTTTGCAGAGGTAATATGCATTTCTGTAAAGCAGGCTAGTCATTATTAACCTTTGCAGAGGTAATATGCACTTGCATGAAACAGGCTAGTTATTATTTTACCTTTCCAGGGGTAGTATGCCATTTTATGCAAACATGCTAGTCATTATTTTACCTTTGCAGAGGCAATATGTATTTATGTGTGTGATAGGGTAGTCATTATTTCACCTTTGCAAGGGTAGTATGCATTTTTGTGTGAAGCAGGCTAGTCATTATTTACCCTTTGTTGAGGTAGCTTGCATTTGTGTGAAACAGGCTAGTTGTTATTGTACCTTTTGCAGAGATAGTATGCATTTCTGTGAAGGAGGCTAGTCATTATTTTACCTTTAAGGAGATAGTATGCATTTCTATAAAGCAGGCTAGTCCTTATTTTACCTCTGCAGAGGTAATGTGCATTTAATGAAACAAGCTAGTCATTATTTTTACCTTTGCAGGCGTAGTATGCATTTGTGAAACAGGATAGTTGTTATTTTACCTTTGTGTGAAGCAGGATAGTTGTTATTTTACCTTTGCAGAGGTAATGTATGCATTTGTGTGAAGCAGGCTAGTCATTAATTTAACTTTGCAGTGGTAATATGCATTTGTGTGAAGCAGGCTAGTCATTACTTTACCTTTGAAGAGGTACTACACACTTGTATGAAGCAGGCTAGTCATTATTTTTAGTTTAGAGGTAATATATACTTATATAAGCAGGCTAGTCCCATTATTTTACCTTTGCAGAGGTAGTATGCATTTGTATAAACAGGCTAGTCATTATTTTAGCTTTGCAGAAGTAATATGCATTAGTAGAAGGACACTAGTCATTATTTTACCTTTAAGGTGGTAGTATGCACTTCTATAAAGCAGGCTAGTCCTTATTTTACCTTTGCAGAGATAATATGCATTTGTGTGAAGCAGGCTAGTCATTATTTTACCTTTGTAGATGTACTATGCATTTGTGTGACGCAGGCTAGTCATTATTTTACCTTTGCAGAGGTAATATGCATTTGTGTGAAGCAGGCTAGTCATTATTTTACCTTTGCAGAGGTATGTATTTGTGTGAAGCAAGCTAGTCAATATTTTAGTTTTGCAGAGATACTATGCACTTGTTATTTTACCTTTGCAGGGGTAGTATGCATTTTATGAAGCATGCTAGTCATTGTTTTACCTTTGCAGAGGTAATATGCATTTGTGTGAAGCAGCCTAGTCATTATTTTACCTTTGCAGAATTAGTTTGCATTTGTGTGACACAGGCTAGTCGTTATTTTACCTTTTCAGAGGTACTATGCATTTGTGTGAAGCAGGCTGATAATTTATTTTACTTGTTGGTAATATGCATTTCTGTGAAGCAGGCTAGTCATTATTTTACCTTTGCAGAGGTAATATGCACTTGCATGAAGCAGGCTAGTCATTATTTTACCTTTCCACAGGTAGTATGCATTTTATGAGCATGCTAGTCATTATTTTACCTTTGTAGAGGTAATATGCATTTGTGTGAAGTAGGATAGTCATTATTTCACCTTTCCAGGAGTAGTATGCATTTTATGAAGCATGCTAGTCATTGTTTTACCTTTGCAGAGGTAATATGCATTTCTGTGAAACAGGCTAGTCATTATTTTACCTTTGTAGAGGTAGTTTGCATTTGTGTGAAGAAGGTTAGTCATTATTCTACCTTTGTTGAGGTAGTTTGCATTTGTGTGAAGCAGGCTAGTTGTTATTTTACCTTTGCAGAGGTAATATGCATTTCTGTGAAGCAGTCTAATGGCTATTTGGAGACAATCGAATAGCTGAGGTATGGGCATTCAGTAAAGTGGCTGCAACTGATGACTATGGGGATTCTGTTAATGAAAATTACTGAAGAGGGGTTGAAATGTATCTAAAAGTAACAAGTTGGTCATACTTTTTTCACTTTCCATTACAGTCAGACATCAAAATTGTGTAAAATAAGCAGCTGTCTGTGGCATTCTGGCCAGGATACAGTTGATAACAGCTGATCCATGACAGTCTGAGCAGGATGCGTGTGATAACAGCTGATCCGTGACAGTCTGAGCAGGATGCGTGTGATAACAGCTGATCAGTGGCAGAGTGTTCCATCAAGTAGCATTGCCATTAAACATTTTCTCGATGAGTTTTTTGCTATGATTCCTTCTGTATGGAGTATGAATGTACTCCCTGTCTCTGTATGGGTTTCATCTGTGTGTTTTGGTCTTTTCTCTGAGACCCTCATCTATGTAATATACTCCTTTGGGCATTTGTACCTTTACTTTCATTCCAATCTAACACCAGAAAGGCACATAGAATTTAACTGTGTCTCTTTGGAGCGGCATGAAGGCAGACACTATTATCAGATAGGATTTGTGCATCCTTGTCTTTGTCTTCTCTGTTTATATAGAGGACTGCTGTTTGGTTAGCTATGAACATTAAGCTTTAGGCACAACTTATTTTCCTGAAATAAAAGATTGAACTTTTTCCCTTACTCATGATTTTTTGTTCAGACTATCATTAAATCAAAAAATTGTAAAAATCTCTAAGGAGCACCTGTGAGCATCTAGAACCCTATGACGTCTGAGTGCTTAGCCACTGAGATGTCCAGATTAATTCAGTTACATCTTGTGGACCTGTTGAAAAGAATCTTCACCAGTTAGCATGAGTTACGAGCATGGGGTGGCTGTAAAGTAAGTAGCCTTCAAAAACATGCTAATGCAAAGCTTTTTATTTTAGCAAGTATATAAAAGCAATGCCAGTTGGGATTTTGGCTCTTTGCCTACCATTATTTTTAGCTTTTCCATTGATTTCTGATTTGAGAGGCAAACACATATGGGGTGGTTGCACACTATTCTAACAGCTCTCAGCTGAAAAGATAAATTCCTGTGCAGCAGTTTTATGTGTATTCATTTATGTGATGCAGCCAAATACCTGAAAGTATACAGTCTCAGTCCTACATTCTGGTATCTGAGGTATATGCAGTCAAATAAAGTTGGCTTTAATTACTGGCTACAGGGGGTTGTCTATAGGTGAAAGTGATTGACACTGTTGTCATTACATTCCAGTTAAGCAGTCATTATTTTACCTTTGCAGAGATAGTATGCATTTGTGTGAAGCAGGCTAGTCATTATTTTACCTTTAAGGAGATAGTGTACTTCTATAAAGCAGACTAGACCTTATTTTACTTCTGCAGAGTAATATGCATTTGTGTAAACAAGCTGATCATTATTTTATATTTGCAGATATAGTATGCCTTTGTGTAAAGCAGGCTAGTCATTATTTTACCTTTAAGAAATAGTGTGCACTTCTATAAAGCAGGTTAGACCTTATTTTACACCTTTGCAGAGGTAATATGCATTTTGTAAACAGGCTAGCCATTATTTTACCTTTACAGTGGTAATATGTATGCATTTTGTTTGAGCAGACTAGTCATTACTTTACCTGAAAGGAAAACTACTATGCTCTTGTGAAACAGAGCTAGTCATTACTTTACATTGCAAGTAATATGCATTTGTTTGAAGGAAGCTAGTCATTACTTTACCTTTAATGCGATAGCATGCACTTCTATAAAGCAGGCTAGTCCTTATTTTACCTTTGCAGAGATAATATGCATTTGTGTGAAACAGGCTAGTAATTATTTTACCTTTGTAGAGATACTATGCATTTGATGTTGTGAAACATTTTGGTAATGGAGCTTTCTGAGGGAGGTGGCCTTTTTGGAAAGAGTTTTGTATAGCCTGTGGACTTGATATCTCTCACCTAGGTGTCCTATGTAATGGACATCCACATGTCCAGAGTAACAAGACAATCACCTCCTGATTTGGCCCCCTAGAAGGGCTCTCTGCACCCCTCATTTTGTAGCTCCTTGACCGACCATGTGGTCAGTGTTCATTAAAGTAGACACTTCTGCCCCTATCAGAAAAGAGTAGTCAAAGTGCCTGGTGCTGGGATTTTCAAGACCACAGTGATTTGAGGAATTGTTCTGATTCCTACTGGAGAAGGATCTCAGAAGGTTCACAAATTTGCCACTCCAGGCATCTTCCCATACTGTTCACCTTGTAAACTTCTCATTGACCATTTGTGTGAAGAGACGGACCCTTACAGGGGAACATTAGTAAGGATTCCTTAAACTTGTCTGCAAAGTTGCATAAGTAGAGCTGGCATGGCATTGGAGTGTTATGACACTGCCTGGACATACCACTAGTTTGCATTGTGAAATAGATGCATGGAGGTTCATAATGTTAGGCATGGTATTCAGGGTGGTCTTCAAATGTTTAGAAGATTAGTTTTAACAATAATATCCATAGCCTGTTTGGCTAAGTCCCTTTGGAATCTGTTCATGTGGTCCAGCAATTTATAAGCCCTCAGGGGCAAAAGTATCAGAGGCATAGGTGGGCTTTCCCATTCCATTGATTGTCCTGGACTCCTTGTTCAGGAGATGGACAGCAGATGACACATCAGTCAGCTCATTCTTTGTGGCTGCTGCAAAAACCATTGAGTCCACCAGAGAACCTTAGAGGTAAACTGACTATCCTTAGGGGGATGCAGTACCGTTTTTGGTTTTCTTGGTATGGCTTCTGTCATACCTGGTCCCTGCCATGCCCGCCTGGTGACCAAATCTCTCAGACAGTCTGCAGTAGGGACTACTCAAGAGGCAGAAGGGGCAGAGACAGATGTCTGGAAGAGTACTTCCTTGTCTTGAGAGGAGAGTCAGAAGGTAAGATCCCTATGTCTCACAAATTCTAGGACTTTGCTAAATGTAACATCTTCAGGAGGAGGGATTGGGGGAGCCTGTATTTCACCAAGAAGTGTACAATATGATTGAGTCTGAAGGGGGTTCACAGGCATCTTTTACATGTTTTTCTTCTTGAAGACCTCTGCTTGTGACTGGTCAGAGTCTGCAGAAGAGTCAGATCACTCTTGTTGCGATTCCCAAAAGATACAGTCCTGCTCTCTCCTTGCGAACAGTAATGAATGGGTTGAAGAACCAAAAGGATGGGCATGACCAGGGTGGACCAATAATCCAAAAATAGAAACAGGAGAACCAACAGTGCCGATAAAATTGTTCAAAAGTTTATTCAGCGGCACTCCAGGCAGTATGGCAAATACCACACAATCAAAAGCACTAAAGGCATGAGCGATATTCACAATACTGCGTTTTCATCTTAGTCACATGAAACTTCCTCAGATGTTGCCAGAAAACCTGATTACCAAATAATAAAGATAATCTATGTAAGAGATGTAATGTAAAATTAATACTGACTGGGCTCATATGTTTTATGACTGTATAAAATTGAAAGAATACTGGAAGTCAATTAATGAATTTTGCAGGCTCTTTACAGGTAATTTCATTATTTTCTAAATCTCTTATATTATTCAACACACCTGTACCTCAAAGTGTTAAAAAGGTTAAGCTTCCCTTGTTATGGTCTATTCTAGCAGTGGCTAGGAAAATAATAACTAGAAATTGGATTTCAGATACACCTCCTTCGTTCAATGAATTTAAAAATGTTATGAATATAGTGTGCCATATGGAAATAAATACAATTAGGACTAGAACAAATAGAAAAACATCTTATTTTATTGTATGGGATAATTTACAAAATTTTTTAAACAAATTTTAATTTCAGTAGCATGGTATTTTAGTTTAATTAATTGATCTGATTGTAGTGGATGTCTTTGTAAATACTTTAGTTGTTTTGTTGAATATTATAATAATACCTATTTTTAATTACTTGTATAAGTATTTATGATATTTCTCTTATATGTTAAAACAATAAACCTGTTTTGAAAAAAAAGAAAACCTGATTACCCCTCTATTTATACTCCATTTAATTAATTAATTAAATAAATTCATTCAAAATTAATTCCATTGATGTTATGCAAGTGCCCCAAAACACATTTCCCAATACCAATTTTAAATAAATCTTATTTCTTTTATATCATTCTTTAATAATATTACGAAATATGTATATTTAAAATATTATTAATTAAAAACATAAATAACATTTTAACATTTAAAAAGACTTCCTAATAATTGTTTCTTACTAGGGAATGCCATCTGGTGGCCATTTATCATTACTGCCACAAATAAATAATTATATAAATAGTGTTTTATATTATAAAATCCATAAATAGTTCACTACTACAGCTAAAATATTCTAAATGAAACTTATAAGACTAAAAATAGAAATAGAAATAGTAATAGAAACTGTACTCCTTTAAAATCCTATGTATATAAAAATTATTACATTAGGCTTAAAATATCAAAATGCAATCTGGCCCTTCACTTTAATTTAATTTATTACAATTTAGCTGCCCTTAATTTTAATACAGGTAATATGCTTATATATCCATTCAAGCCTGGTGGATTATAAGCTTCTAGCGTCATTGCCACCAAAGCTCCCTATATTCTATCTTTTCCTCCCAAAGTCCACCTCTTATATCTTTTTGGTATGTTCAATTACTGTGAATGAAGCTAACTGGACATTCCTTACTATGTTTGTATAGGGCATTAGTTTCTTTACAGTTTTTAATATCATTAAGGTGTTCATAAATTCTCCTTTGAGTTTCCTCATTTTTTTCCCTATATAGAAGGAATGACAGATTTTACAGACATCAAATATATTAATCCACTTAGAATCACAACTATAGTGATACTTATCATTAATTATTAGTCTATTTCTACTATTAATGTTAATACTATTGCTATTCAGTACATATGGGCATTGCACACATCTGCCACATTTGTAGGTGCCTTTTCTCCTCTCTTATCATGTGTAGTAGGGCCGATAGGTTTTATTTTTCAATATATTTCTTATACTTTGTGCATTTTTATGTACTACTTTTGCCGAAATGCTTTCTGCCTTATCTATATCGGTTAAATTGATAAACCTGTTCCATTCTCTATAAAAAATTTGTTTTATATTGTTATTGATGGCATTATATTCCAAAGTAAGGGCTAATTGATAGTTTTCTTGCCCTTTATTGTACTTATACTTATATTTAAAGCCTTATATATTTCCAATCTTTTTAACTATAGGTGCAAATCTGGTTCCTCTACCCTTTTTCAACTTCCTGTCTAACTTCATTAATAAGTTTGTCTCGGGTATCCTCGATCCTTAAACATATTCTCTAATAAATTACATTCTCTGATAAAATCCTCATCATTACTGGTCATCCTGCTACCCCCTCTCACAAACTGGCCTTTTTATAATATTCCTTTTACAATGTATGCAAGGTGCACACTGTCATAGATGTAAATAGGTGTTGCAATAAGTGGGTTTTCTGTACACTTTGGTTTTCTAATGTGTATGTTACCTTTTCTGTGTAAATTTCCCACATCCAGAAACCGTGAGGAGCTATTTGGATACTGTCTGAGTAAATTCAAAAAACTAGTAGTGTTATTAAGGTATACCAAAAATGTATTTAATTTTCCATACCTCCAGTCCAAAACAGGACAATGTCATCCAGAAATCTACGATACAGTACCCAAGATGAATTATATATACTCTCCAACACATACTTCTCACTCCCATTTGGCCAATATCAAGTTAGCATATGTGAGGTACATACTGCCTATTATGGCCACCTATGTTTGTTTGAAGAATTCACCAATAAAGAACAAGAAGTTATTTTGCAGCACCATTTCCACATTAACCAAACGCAACCTGTTTCTCTTTGTTAGATAAATTTTTTTTTGTCTTCATATATTATTTCTTCGTAAAACTCTATACCCTCATATATGGGATTGAAGAAATTAAATCTATTCACGTCTATAGTATTGAAAATTATATTATCAATATCCTTTACATCAGGGATGACTTCCAATAGATCCCAGGAATCTTTCAATATTTGATTTCTTTCTACCCATAATTTTTAGTCTTATTATCAACAAATTTGGCTAAGGGATGAGTTTTCGATCCATCCGCTGATACCAATGGGTCTTAAGGGTGGGTCTATCTCATTTTATGCATTTAGGTATACCAAATATTAGTGGAACTTTGGTTTCCACTTTCAAAAATAATATGTGTCATGATCGATTAAACCCTAATTATAGCATATCATTCAAATTTGCCATATCAACATTTTATTATATGCAATATTTATTTTAAGTTTTTAGATACCTGGTTCATATTTAGCATAATCCCAGAGAGGTTTTTATACATTCTGTGCTATCATATTCCCTTTGTCCATTATAACTACCACCACCTTTATCGGACTTCATAATTCTTAAGTAGGATCGCTTTTATATTTCATATAATAATCTCTTCTGCGTCGCTTTTCCTATATTATTTTGGTATTTTATACTCTTTGAATGAATTTAATTTTGAATTAATTTATTTAATTAATTAATTAAATGGAGTATAAATAGAGGGGTAATCAGGTTTCCTGATGACATCTGAGGAAGTTTCATGTGACTAAAAGGACTGACATGAGTATTGTTGAATAGCGTTCATGCTTTTAGTGCTTTTGGATTGTGTGGTATTTGGCATACTGCCTGGAGTGACATTCGCTGAATAAACTTTTTGAACAATTTTATCAAAACATTATGGTTTTGGTTCTCCGTTTTCCTATTTTTTGGATTATTGGTTTACCTTCACCTCGTTTTTTGGCTGCATATTGGGGTGGAGCCAGTAGGGATGAAAGTCCTGCTGACAACCTAGTAAGGAAGAGAGGTTGTCATCTGCTCTCCATAACCTCAAAAATAAATCCAAAACCCAACTGTCAAAGGCCCAATCCTCAAGACAGCTCCTCCTTCACTGAGATTGAGGGTGTGTGGGTACCTAAGGAAGAGAGTCCTAACACTGAGGATACAGATGCTGACACTAATAATGTCTCTCTCAAGTTCATAGCCATTGTATGAATGATACAGGTGACCCAGTGCTGACTTCCTGTGTCTGATAGCCACTCCAGTATCATTGACAGCAGAAGTGGAGTGACCTGGATGTGAAAGAGAATAGGCAACAGAGCAGAGGTTTATGATGTTGAAGTGACAGGATCCAGGAGGAAGACCAGGTCTGAAAACACTGATGCAGAGACTGGCACTGGGGGAGGAGCTAACAGAGGTGAGTGGTGGTAACCTGATCTGCCCTGCTACCAGAGGGGATGGGAAGATGCCTGGTTCCATTTGCATCTTCATGAAAGTCCTGCTCATACAACACCATGCCATGAATTCCGGTAATGGTTGTAGCATTTCTTGTAGTAGCGTCTGATTTTATTTATAGTTAGAAAAGAGATTCATGTTAATGGGAAGAAATGACCAAAAGCTGATTCTGTACCAAATCAAACTGGTATAAAATGTCTTTGGACACTGTTATCTTTGAGTGTCTGGTTTGATGTTCAGGCTTTTTTGGCTTAACTGACCGCAAGTTCAAGGTAGATTTTCAGTCGACCCAATAAACTGTTTGGTTTGCCGAGCTCTCTGTTTTTGGATTCAGTCACCATTCCAGTCCTCAAGCAGAGTCCTCTGTGATGACTGCTTGGGTCATAAACCTCAAAAAGCTAAGAAAAAAACCAAAAGGGAAAAGCCTTCCATTTCACTGCTTTCACCTTCCAGTATGTACACCACCTTCTTCTCCTCTCAGCTGCCATCTGAAAAGCGGTGAAACTTACTGTACCTCGTTGAGATCAGAGTTGTAGGTCCATGGAGCATCCTCCCATAGAAAAAAAAAAAACATTCTTGTATGTTATACATTCGAGATCACATCAATATACTTTCTGCCTCTAAGATGATTAAACAAACACTATACATTCTGCCTCATTGTGTATTATTTTAAAACCAGGCAAATGTTGTCTCAGTTTCTACAATCCTCAATAATTTTCTAAGAACTATGGAAAATCAAGGGTCCTACGCATATAATCCAAAGCAGCCTATGCAATGTTAGTTAAAAAACTAGCTGTAGGTCAGACTGTGAGCTCTTGGCAGAGTACAGGCCCTAGAGTATAACCGAAGAAGCAGCCTATGCAATGTTACTTAAAGCCAGCTGTGGGTCAGTGACTGTAGTGTTGGCTAGAGTAGGGCCCTAGAGTGCCCGCTAAAGCAGTCTATACAATGTTACTTAAAGCCAGTCATGGGTCAGACTGCTTAGTGTTGAAGGGTGAGAGTAAGGGCCCTGGGTATAACCAAAGCAGTCTACAATGTTATAGCATGATGCGTGGGTGCCAGACTGTAGTGTTGATAGTGCCGGACCCTCGTTATAGCATAAGCAACCTATGCAATGTTACTTAAAGCCAGCTGTGGGTCAGACTAAGTGTTGGCACAGTTGCTGTCTTTCCAACCAGAAATAAGTTCCATATCTAGAAAGTGGTAAAAACATCTTTGCTGTACATTATATAGTGTTTCATTCCTCCTGTCACCAACATCAGTCAAAGAAGCCCTACATGCTAGCCCTACATGGTGCTCTCCTTTCCTGACTTCACTACACCGCCCTCTCTCATATGTACATTTGCTTTTTACTTTTCCACTTTTCCCAACATCACTCCCCCTTGTACTCAAGTCTGAAAACATTTAACGGTTTCATAGGTTAGAGATTTCTGTGGGAACAAGAAAACGAGAATATCATATGAAAAAATTGATGGTTCCAAAAAATAAGGGCTGGAGTTGCAGTTTTTGAAATTTACTGACATGATGATTCAGGCCAATAGGATCTTACAGACATCATACTTCGACGGTGGTAGTAGAAAATGGACACCCCAAATGGAATTGCTCCTAGCGATATAAAGTATATAAGTGAGTGAGGTCCAATGTTAAAGCTTTACCCTTTCTAAATGATCGAACAATGAGTAAATATAAGTTAATGGAACACAAGAGCTATGTACTTGTTAATTCAAACTCTTTTGCTTCATAAACTTATTCAAAATATATGATGGTATTCAACGTTTCATGGGAACCCTAACTTAACAATTGGTAGTCAATGATAGATTTAAGAAATTCCCCTTAATTAAGGAATTAACTGTACTTGATTTATATCCTTTTCTATGGGTAGTAGTACATGATATTCTAAAAGTGGAACTTCCTATTTCCTATTTAATCATAGTAAGACAGTTGAAGGATTTAGCAATAAACTATTTTAATAACTTTGGAAATGAAAGGAGGGCTTAATCCTTCGTAATCTGTGGGAAGCCCTGTTGCAGGATAGAAAATATATAACCGCAGCATATAAATTGATAAAGAGAGGAAGTACAACAAACACATTCTTTTATGAGTTACTGGAGGGAGAAATTGATATTGTCCAGATGACAATAAGATATTGGAGGCATTCAGTGCAACATTAAGTCTGTATCCCTGCAAAAATTGATTTTACGCAGTTGATGATTTTCAACAACGCATATTATAAATCTCCTCTTCACAAATTTGATCCGAAGAATTCACACAATGCCCATTGCTTAGATCAAACGGATTTGCTTCACATGTTCTGGAGTTGCAAGTGTATTTATAAATTGTGGAATTGCTCGATTACAGTTCAAAAAAATGGGCTGCAAACTCAACACTCTCTTACAGGGTTTATGATTCATATTCCCACGGAGAGTCTAGGAAAATCAAAAGGATCGTAATTATGAATATTTGTTTTATTAATGAAATTATATATAGCCAGGTGGTTGAACCCAGACCAGACATCGTGGGGAAATTTCAGATTGATTGCTGTAACATATCTTAGCGCGCAAACTCTTAATAGCGACCATAAGAAAAATATCAACAATATAAAAATATGAGCAAATTTTCCAATGTTGTGTTGGTGAAGTTGCCTATCCACTTTTCTTACGGGACTTAGAGTACAATGTAAAATCAATCTTAGATTAAATATAAGAGGTAGAGACAATACAGTTCATTGGCTTGATTTGTTGTGTGGGTTTTCTTTTTTTTTTTCTTTCTCTCTTTTTTCTTTTTTGATTATTAATACTGTACTTATGACCAATATGTAAGTTGACATATAATGTGAGTTAATCCTATGGAAGCATTTTGTAAATATTGTACATAGTGTGTGAATTTGTAATATGGTTGAAAAACAAAAAAAATTTTTATTGAAAAAAAAAAATGTGTGTAAAAGTGTCAATACCATTTATGCCATATAGCAGCACTGGTAATAGGATCAGTGGGAAACAAAATAAACCTAAAATAAGCAGTCTAACTAAAATCAATATTTCTCCCTTGCAAGTCAATAGCGGGCACAGACCTGGCCAGTTAATAATGGTTGCTAAGGGGAGGCACAGTGAGACATGTAACTATGCATTGGCAGGCAATCCTAGCAAATGGGGGATAGTAGACAGTTTTCCCAGCATGTGAGGCAGGTCCAACTTGGTGTAAGAGTATGAATAGCTGAGTGCAAGACTAGAGTAGGTGACATCATGGGGGGTCAGGCATACTGTGAGATTACTGGAGCCTTGTGGCAGGTTTAGCTCCTAGCTTAGCACCCAGCTAAGCTAGGAGGTGTCATCTAAACCTGCCTAGCAATCTTTGCCCGAAGTGTAAGGGTGGTGTCTTTGGCATGGTTCCACAGGAGCAAAGAGTTAAACCGGAAATAGCAGCAGTGTGCACATATAGGCCCTCTGTTTGGCGCGCTGCAGGCTTAAACAGAAGAAGGGTAATGGGAAGGAAAACAGCGGTAGGCCGTCAAGGAGTACCAGCTTAGCTGCAGGTGAAATATCAGAATCAGCCAATTGCATTGCAAACCATCCCAGCCAGAACAATTACTATAAACCAAACAAACACCCTCCCCTCTGGTTTCCCACACTCTACAGCACCGGTAAAAACAAATGAGAGACTTAGTCTCCACAACAGCAAAATGTTGGGGGCTGCAATAGCTATCCTTACAACTTATGGAAGAGCTAAGGGTGGTGAGGATGTGAAAGCTGATGAAGCAACCCAGTGAGGACGGAGAACAGTGTACAGACCCAGGGTAACCTACCAAGGATACATGAGCTGGAATAATGGAGCACTATAGGGCAGGGACCTCCTACAGCAAATTGTTACATTGTCTGTACACCTGACACACAGAACTAACAGAGACCCATCTCAGTGGATACAAGGTATGTGTAGACCTAAGAATACTAGCTGGTACCTTCCAAGGACAACTTGAGATGATGGGGATTTCCATGGGCATCAGCATCCAGGGTACTCCACCAGTTCCTGGATGCCATGTCAACTGTAATGATGAGCACGTATATTTCCCAACACCTGTGAGGCGTTGGCCAGCAATATCTCTCTTCCACCAAATAGCAGAATACCCTGAGGTAGTGGGTGCAATACACTTATGCGGCACATATGCCTCAAAAGCACCACCGGTGAGCAGGGTAGGGTCTACATCAATTGCAAGAACGCCTCCAGCAACTGCCGTCAAGTCGTGCAGGGCATAATAATGGCGTGTGTGCTGACTGCCCTGGAAGCTATCATGATTCCACATCTGGCATCTGATGCAGCTGTACAGAGATTTGCCAATGGGGACATCTTACGGTCACCCTAGTGGGGATGCTGGATATACTACTGGAGCCATGGCTGATGACACCCCTGTCAATGCACACCCAAACAAGAACTCCATAATGAGGCACACGCACAAACAAGATTCATAATGGAGCATGTGTTTGGGATGCTCAGAAATCTGATTCGGTGCCTGGCCATCGGTGGAGCCTTGCAGTACTCACCAACACATGTAGCCGTGTCCTTGTATTTGCCATGCTGCACAATATGATTCATGCAGCAGGAACAGCATGGGGCAGGTCACGGCCCCCACCATTGCCAAGTCCACACAGGCACAGAGTGACTCTGAGGAGGAACAACCTGAGACTGCCACAGTAGGCAGAAGGAGGTATGCCAATATGCCCTGGCCTTGGCAAAGAGGTAACATAGCATATACACTGACATGGGAGGGACCCAGGAATAACACCTCTCTCTGACTCTCACATACAGTAAGGATGCCGACATTACACTACCTGTACCTAACCATGTGTGGAAGTGTATTATGTGCATCCGACACAGGCAACCCTGCAGCACCACCCTCAATACTGGGATACCCACAGGTAAGTGACTCACACATGCCCAGTCAGGAGGGGGGTCACATACCCAACAACAGTCACAGCCAGCAGAACAGGTATAAATAAACACAAAACAAATGCTGTACTATGGCCTCTGAATGAGGCCTATAGGTAACCTCTCCCCAGGCCCTACTGGACAGACTACAGCAGGCCAGGTTGTGGGATGTCAGTTGTGAGGCTGATTCAGGAAACTAATATGTAGGTAATTAACAGTTGGAGACTGTAGTACACTGGTATGCCTCTAGCCAGCAGGATAGGTGGACCTACAGACTGAAATGGACTACCCGATATACCAGTACAGTCCTAGCAAGTATTGTTACCCAAGTGTCAGGTGTCCCCACACCCGTCCTCGTAGACATGTTAACAGTCAGTGCACCCCCAGTCTGTGTAGAAATGTAGGGAAATGATCAGGTGTGCCCTCTCCCCCATCCTACATAGAAATATAAGTAACAGTCAAATTGTGCCCCATCCTAAATAGTAATAATAACAGTCAAATTGTCCCCCACTCCCACTGTGAAATTTAGAACGATCAGAATTATGCCCTGCTATGCAGAAATGTAGTAACAGTCAAAGTCAAATGATCGATGGATACCCTGCAGAACAACATGCTACCTGTCGATTGTAAAACACAAGGTCAACTGGGCTTCCTGGACATGATCCACACAGTCAATCAGACATCCATACTGGGCATGCTCACACACTTAAATGAAGGCAATGTCAGTTATCAACATACTGAAAGGTCATACTGGGCATGTACACTTAGAGAAATAGAAGGCAATGTCAGTCAACAACATACTGAAAGGTCATACTGGGCATGTTCACACAATTAAACACATGAAGGCCATGACTGCAAACACCAGTGGACCAGGAATTGTCTGGCAGTGACAGTTAGTGCAGACACTCGTCAGTATGCTACTCATGCCTTGCACACACACAGTGGATAAGATACAGACATATGTCAGGACAGCACACTATAATAAGCCAAGGTAGATGTACATGAATCGTGGAAGAAGGGTGACTGTGACAAGGAGCCAACCAGGCCTGTCCCTCAGGAGCCACAGCCAAGGTCCCAAACACATGAGGTACCGTCTCACTCACCAGATACTAGCCACCAGTATCTGTCAGCATTACAGACTATGTGGTGCATTACCTGTGCAACATGACTGTACAGGAAGTAGTCATCTAGCAGATGTATACACATACCTGTGACATATGACCCCGTATTGCATGCATATGGCATGTCAACCCCTAGATGAATGGGTCATGGCCCATTCACTGCCCTCCCCATAGCCCTACTGTGACAAGCCTGGGGTCATCCAATGTGAAATACACCTTTGGGAAGTATTGGCCCAGTAATCTCTGTAGCGTGTCCCTTAACTGCATACTGCTGTAGTGTGATAAACTAGTTTGATAGATGTTCTAACCCCGACTTAGCAGCATATTGTCTGTCTGACTGTGTAGAGTAATGCTTTTTTAGAATTCTCACCTCTTACAATTCATACTCTCCAACTTTGGCAAGGCTGCTAATGTCCCCCACCTAGAAATACACCTCTGGGAAGGTTGTAGCCCAGTAATGTCTGTAGTGCATAGTGTAACTGCATACTGCTGTAGTGTACTGTAGAACTGTGGTGAGGTTTAATCCCACCGCTGGCAGGTCTGGATGTTTTGTGTGCATTTCAATGTCTGTGTACAGAGCAATGCATTATAGGCTAGTCACACTCAGTACATTTCAAATGGCCTACTGTGACAATCCTGCTGATGTCATTCATTGTGACATACTCCTTTGGGGAAGGAGTTCACTAGTGATCCCCTTGGTGTGTCTATAACGGCTCCGTACTGTAATTGATACAGACCTCTGTTAGGGGTTCTAAACACACACATTGTGGATGTTTTGTGTGTGTGTCACTGTCTGTGCAGGGAGCAATGCATTTTAGGCTAGTCACACTCATTACCATTTGATATCTGTGATCTGCTGATGTCGCAATGTGATATACACCTTTGGGAAAAGTGTTCAGTACTCACCATAGCACACATACTATAACTGCACTTAGTGCTGTAGTGTATTAAACTAGTTAGGTAGGGGTTCTACTCCCAGACATGACAGGTGCGTGTGCATGTGTGTGTTTGTAACACTTATCCTGTGTGGAGGTGGTTGTGATGTTTGACACCTGTGGCCAATGTGGAGTGGGTTTGCATATTTCTTATATGGTGGCCCTACTATATATCTCACAATGTCCCACTGTACAGAGTTAACAGATGTGAAATAGCTGAGAGGCTGGGGTGCAAAGCCATACCCATATATGTGACATCAAGGCCAGACAATCACAATTAGCAACTGATATTGCAGAGCACACTCTCAACCCATGTCTCATACACACACACATGCCTGAGCAGCAGCCAATATGGGTATTACACTGCATGTTGGCCACTGACAGTAACTATGTGGTATTAGCTGTAGGCTGCAGAGCCATGGCACCCACACCATCTGTCCAATATGCGTGCATGCAGACAGTGCCTTTCCCATGTTCCCCAATGGACACCTACAACCTGTGGTGCTGCCATCACATGTGGCCTACAAGGCATACCATGCCTGACTACATGCCCTGTATTTACAGATGCCACTGACACCACTGGAATGCTGTTAGCATGCTATCAATTTAGGTGCAGGGTAAACCTGCTGCCCATTGCAGTTCCACCACGGGTAGGCAAGACCACATCTGATGATAATCTGTGTGTTAACAACATGGGCCAGACACCAAAGTACAGTTCTACATGTCACTGTACATGCATGTGGGAAGTGTGCACATCTGAACACTATCAATGTCATGGACTAAGGAACACATACATGGCAGTGATGCACAGCATTGGCCACACAATAGTCACCCAGGTGACTGGATGAAGTGCAATACCCACCTGTGGGCAAATACAGACACTACAGCCCTGAGCCACAATGCAGACCATCGTAAGTTTGCCTGATGCTAAGGTATACCCATCGCCTAGCCTTGTACAGCCATCTGGCTGATCAACCACCACACACCCATGCAGATATGAACCCATGTATGTCAGTACTGGCACCCTGTGTGTTTGTGTGTGTGTGTGTGTGTGTGTGTGTTGTATGGTGCGTATGTTCACATCCACACTCCCTACAACACCCATGGGCATACTGAAGCATGTTGTCTGATGCCAGACACCTCCCCATACTCTTTGCCCATACAACCCTGTATGACCCATGTGGTGCATGTGATACCTGCACAGTGATGTGTTGTGGCAATCCCACTACTGATGATTTGTAATCCTGTCCATGCCAAGTGTGTCAATGTGTGTGTGTCCCTGTGAGAGTGTGGCTGTGTTGATGCTGGCACCTTAACCCCAGGAAAAAAAAAAAAGTCAGCAGTGCACATATGAGCACTCTGTTTGCGCACACACGGCTTAAACAGAAGGCAATGGGAAGGGAAAACAGCAGTAGGAAGGCATTCGGAGAACTACAGCCGTAGCTGATGGGTAAAATGTGTCGGAATCAGCCAATTACACGGGCAGCAGACTGGCCAGCCCAGAACACCTACTATAAACTAAGCAAACACCTTCCCTCGGTTTTCCCCGCACTCCTGCGGGTGTAAACAAATCGAGAACTTTTCTTTCAACAAAATGTTGGGCTGCAATAGCTGTCATGCAACTTACATGTAAGGAAGAGGCTGAGGTGGTGAGATGTCGAATGCTGCGAGAAACCCACAGTGAGGGAGAGCAGAGAAAGAGTGTACGGGCCCAGGGTAACCTACCAGGCTACATGAGCTGGGATAGGTGGGCAGTATGGGGTAGACGGGGACCTCCTACAACAAATTGTTGAGCTGTGCTGACCCACTTCCGACATACAGAACTAACAAGGGAACCCATCCCGGTGACCACCCAGGTTTGTGTGAGCTAAGAATACCCCAACTGAGTACCTTCAAGGCCACAACTAGAGGATATGATGAGGGATTTCTGGCATCAGCATCCGGGTACTCCCACCAGTTCCTGGATGCCATGTCAGCACACATGTCGATGCGCACATATATTTCTAAGACGGTGGTGTTGGCCAGCAGCTATCTCTTCCACCAAATAGCGAATACCCTGAGGTAGTGGGTGCAATGAATTTTTTAAATATGCATCAAAACATCACCCGGTGAGCTGGAGTGAGGTCTCCATCAGCCACAGACTCCCTCCATCAACTGCCGGGTTGTATGTCGCGATGCCGGGCATAATAATGAGCGTGTGCTGGCTTCCTGGAAGCTGTCACGATTCCCACATCACAGCCTCTGATGCCGCTGTACCAGAGATTTGCCAATGGGGACATCTTACACGGTCACCTAGTGGGGGATGCTGGATATGCACTGGAGCCATGGCTGATGACACCTGTCAGAAATGCACACACACCCAAACAAGAACTCCATAATGAGGCACACGCACAAACAAGATTCATAATGGAGCATGTGTTTGGGATGCTCAAGTCACAGTTCCGGTGCCTGGCCACATCCGGTGGAGCCTTGCAGTACTCACCAACTACATGTAGCCAAATTGTCCTTGTATTTGCCATGCTGCACAATATGATTCATGCAGCAGGAACAGCATGGGGCAGGGTCACACAGCCCCCCACCATTGCCAAGTCCCACACAGGCACAGAGTGACTCTGAGGAGGAACAACCTGAGACTGCCACAGTAGGCAGAAGGAGGTATGCCCAATATGCCCTGGCCTTGGCAAAGAGGCAACGCATAGCATATACACTGACATGGGAGGGACCCAGAGAATAACACCTCTCTCTGACTCTCACATACAGTAAAAGGGATGCCAAACATTACACTACCTGTACCTAACCATGTGTAGGAAGTGTATTATGTGCATCCGACACAGGCAGCCCTGCAGCACCACCCTCAATACTGGGATACCCACAAGGTAAGTGACTCACACATGCCAGTCAGGAGGGGGGGTCACATACCCAACAACAGTCACAGCCAGCAGAACAGGTATAAATAAACACAAAACAAATGCTGTACTATGGCCTCTGAATGAGGCCTATGGGTAACCTCTCCCCCAGGCCTACACAGACAGACTACAGCAGGCCAGGTTGTGGGATGTCAGTTGTGAAGGCTAGGAATTCAGAAACTAATATGTAGGTAATTAACAGTTAAGAACTGTAGTACACTGGTATGCCTCTAGCCAGCAGGATAGGTAAGACTACAGACTGAAATGGACTACCCGATATACCAGTACAGTCCTAGCAAATGTGTGCAAGTGTCAGGTGTGTCCCCACCCATCCTACGTAGACATATAGTAACAGTCAGGCGTGCACCCCCAATCCTGTGTAGAAATGTAGAAATAGTCAGGTGTGCCCTCTCCCCATCCTACATAGAAATATAGTAACAGTCAGGTGTGCCCCATCCTACATAGTAATGTAATAACAGTCAGGTGTGTCCCCCCACTCCTCTGTAGAAATTTAGAACAGTCAGGTGTGCCCCCCTGCTATGCAGAAATGTAGTAACAGTCAAAGCCAAATGATCGATGGATACCCTGCAGAGACAACATGCTACCTGTCAGTGTAAAACACAAAGGTCAGCACAAACTACCTGGACATGATCCACACAGTCAATCCAGACATCCATACCGGGCATGCTCACACACTTAAATGAAGGCAATGTCAGTTATCAACATACTGAAAGGTCATACTGGGCATGGCCACACACTTAGAGAAATGAAGGCAATGTCAGTCAACAACATACTGAAAGGTCATACTGGGCATGTTCACACAATTAAACACATGAAAGCCATGACTGAAAACACCAGTGGACCAGAATTGTCTGGCAGTGACAGTTGTTAGTGCAGACACTCGTCAGTATGCACCACTCATGCCTTGCACACACAGTGGATAGGAATACAGACATATATGTCAGGACAACACACTATAATAAGCCAAAGGTAGATGTACATAGATGCGTGGAAGAGGGTGACTGTGACAAGGAGCCAACCAGGCCTGTCCCACTCAGAACACAGCCAAAGGGTCCCAAACACATGAGGTGCAAATGTCACTCACTGCAGATACTAGCCACCAGTATCTGTCAGCATTACAGACTATGTGGTGCACGTGCCACCTGTGCAACATGACTGTACAAGGAAGTAGTCATCTAGCAGATGTATACACATACCTGTGACATATGACCCCATGTGCATGCATATGGCATGTCAACCCCTAGATGAATGGGTCATGGCCCATTCACACACTGCCCTCCCCATAGCCCTACTATGACAAGCCTGCTGAGGTCATCCAATGTGAAATACACCTTTGGGAGAGTAGTAGCCCAGTAATCTCTGTAGCGTGTCCCATAACTGCATACTGCTGTAGTGTGATAAACTAGTTTGATAGGTGTTCTAACCCCCGACTTGGCAACTGTGTGTCTGTCTGACTGTGTAGAGAGTAATGCTTTTTTAGGGTACTCACACTCCTTACAATTCATATACTCAACTTTGGCAAGGCTGCTAATGTCCCCCACCTAGAAATACACCTCTGGGAAGGTTGTAGCCCAGTAATCTTCGCAGTGCATTCTGTAACTGTGTACTGCTGCAGTGTGATAAACTAGTTAGTTAGGAGTTCTAACCCCAGACTTGGCAACTGTGTTTGTGTGCATGTCTTACTGTGTAGACAGCAATTCTTTATAGGGAACTCACACTCCATACAATTCATATACTCAACTTTGGCAAGGCTGCTGATGTCACCCACCTAGAAATACACCTTTGGGAAGGTTGTAGGCCAGTAATCTCTGTAGTGCATCTTGAAGCTGCGTACTGCTGGATTGTGATTACCCCAGAACTGTGGTAGGGTTCTATCTCTACCCATGGCAGGTCTGGATTTTTTGTGTGTTTCAATGTCTGTGTACAAAACAATGCATTATAGGCTAGTCACGCTCAGTACATTTCAAATGGCCTACTTTGGCAATCCTACTGATTTCATTCATTGTGAAATACACCTTTGGGGAAAGAGTTCACTAGTGATCCCCTTGGTGTGTCCTATAACAGCTCCATGCTGTAGTGTGATACAGACCTCTGTTAGGGGTTCTAAACACACACATTGTGGATGTTTTGTGTGTGTGTCACTGTCTGTGCAGGGAGCAATGCATTTTAGGCTAGTCACACTCATTACCATTTGAATGTCCTACTTTGACAATCCTGCTGATGTCACCCAATGTGATATACACCTTTGGGGAAAGAGTGTTCCAGTACTCACCATGGCACATACTATAACTGCATAGTGCTGTAGTGTATTAAACTAGTTAGGTAGGGGTTCTACTCCCAGACATGACAGGTGCGTGTGCATGTGTGTGTGTTTGTAACACTTATCCTGTGTGGAGGTGGTTGTGAGTGTTTGACACCTGTGGCCAATGTGGAGTGGGTTTTGCATATTTCTTATATGGTGGCCCTACTATATATCACAATGTCCACTGTACAGAGTTAACAGATGTGAAATAGCTGAGAGGCTGGGGTGCAAAGCCATACCCATATATGTGACATCAAGGCCAGACAATCACAATTAGCAACCCCAGTATTACCCAGAGCACACTCTCAACCCATGTCTCATACACACACACCCATGCCTAGGCAACAGCCAATATGTGGGTAGTACACTGCATGTTGGCCACTGACAGTAACTATGTGGTGATAGCTGTGGGCTGCAGAGGCCATGGCACCCTGTCCATCTGTCCAATATGCACGTACATGCAGACAGTGCACCTTTCCCATGTTCCCCAATGGACACCTACAACACCTGTGGTGCCATCACATGTGGCCTACAAAGGGCATACCATGCCTGACTACATGCCCTGTATTGACAGATGCCACTGACACCAGGGAATGCTGTTAGCATGCTATCAATTTAGGTGCAGGGTAAACCTGCTGCCCATTACCAGTTCCCACCACAGGTGGGCAAGACCACATCTGATGATAATCTGTGTTAACAACATGGGCCAGACACCAAAAGTACAGTTCTACATGTCACTGTACATGCATGTGGGAGGTGTGCACATCCCAGACACTATCAATGTCATGGACTAAGGAACACATACATGGCAAGTGATGCACAGCATTGGCCACACACAATAGTCACCCAGGTGACTGGATGGGGGTACAATACCCACCTGTGTGGGCAAATACAGACACTACAGCCCTGAGCCACAATGCAGACCTTTGTTTGCCTGATGCTAAGGTATACCCATCGCCTAGCCTTGTACAGCCATCTGGCACAGTCAACCACCACACACCCATGCAGATATGAACCCATGTATGTCAGTACTGGCACCCTGTGTGTTTGTGTGTGTGTGTGTGTGTGTGTGTGTTGTATGTGTGTGTGTGTTGTGTGTGTGTGTGTGTGTTGTGTGTGTGTTCACATCCACACTCCCTACAACACCCATGGGCATACTGAAGCATGTTGTCTGATGCCAGACACCTCCCCATACTCTTTGCCCATACAACCCTGTATGACCCATGTGGTGCATGTGATACCTGCACAGTGATGTGTTGTGGCAATCCCACTACTGATGATTTGTAATCCTGTCCATGCCAAGTGTGTCAATGTGTGTGTGTCCCTGTGAGAGTGTGGCTGTGTTGATGCTGGCACCTGTTCATGCAGACAGGCACATGTACGTCACCTACCGTATAGATACCATATCCCTGTTGCAGATGTCAGTCACCATCACATATATGTTCTGAGGGCTCCACAACAGGTGGCGCATCCAATGACTGCATAGAACTGTAATAGCACTACATAGTCATCAGGGGTTTAATACCCTGTGCAGGTAGGTGTGTGACACAAACATGCTTAGGTTTCATTCTCTCACCACTCCCTGACTTGCCTTTGCCTCTGTCTGCCTCTCTAACTCCCTTTCTGGTGGATGTGGAGACCTACACCTGCTTTGCTTGGCAGCAGCATGTGTATTTTAGTGATGCCCAGCAGCAGAGAATCTGAATCATTTATTGAATCCATCAGTGCAAACAGACCAGTTGGCTGGTTAATAGAGTACTGACATTGAAGAAGGCTGTGGTATTAACCAGCTAAACCGTCTGTGTTTTGCTGTCTTTACTGGATGGACTCCAATAAATGGATTTATTCACCACTGTCTGTGGCTTTGAATTTCTACACCGTGCAGTTGCCTCCGCTAAGGAAGTTCCCTTTTTACTGTTACACTTATTTTAAGTGATTCTCATGATCAGCTGATGGCCTCTGCATGAATTGCATCCCTTCTCTAGCTGATTGCATGTGGAACAGCTGTGGTAACATTCCCATAGCCAATTGCATGGAAACACACTCCAATATCTAGGAACATCATGTTGGTGTTGGCCCTTTTCATTCACTGTGAGCAGGAACTAGATCTGTTGTTTGGCAAACAGCATCTCCAATGGATTGGGGATTTACCTCTAACAACATACACTGTGGAAACAGGCCAACGCACAGGAAGAAGATGTGCCTGACCTGACTACAGACTGTAAGTGCTGCTGTACTGCATTTGGAGTAATGTTGGTTTAACAGTGTGTGTGTGGATATGATTGTCCTACATGTCTCAATACCTGCCATGTCAGTGCCATGTTTATGAGGAATCCCCATCTGCAGGGTCATCTGCAGAAAGGGCAGTGTGTTGTGCCTTCATGTGTTACCAATGGATCAGCTATCTGTGGGCAGCAGAAGGTAGTGTGAGGATTGCAGTCTGTAGATGGTGAAAGCCATGACAGTTACTGACTTCTTATCCCTCATAGGACATATGTTGCAACAAACCCTGTTACAACAGTAAATGTATGAGGTTGTCACAGCAACATGTTATTATTGGCCCTGTGTATGTTCTTCCAGCCACAACTCTGTCAACCTGTGTACATATCTCATGCATGAAGTGGTGCATATATGCCATACACCATAAATCGTGTCATCATATCTGATAACAAGCCAGTGATATATCAGACTGCTACACATGTTATGTACAGTAGGGGTTACATTTGATGACATAACCTGGACATTCTGTGGATGTTCATACAGTACTGAGGTCTGTGTACTTAAGGTGAATGTTGACCGTGTCTGTCTTGTTAATATGTACTTTAGCCTGTGCACAGACTGTGGTAGATGCCATTGTTTTAGTTCCCGCCCTATCTGATG
>NC_056726.1:1098678058-1098705558 GCF_019279795.1 Protopterus annectens
TTATTTTATGTCTAAATATCCATACATTCCAAATGGTCCACACAACATTGAATAATATGTATCTAATATTCCTTATTTTATGTCTAAATATCCATACATTCCAAATAGTCCACACAACATTGAATAATATGTATCTAATATTCCTTATTTTATGTCTAAATATCCATACATTCCAAATGGTCCACACAACATTGAATAATATGTATCTAATATTCCTTATTTTATGTCTAAATATCCATACATTCCAAATGGTCCACACAACATTGAATAATATGTATCTAATATTCCTTATTTTATGTCTAAATATCCATACATTCCAAATGGTCCACACAACATTGAATAATATGTATCTAATATTCCTTATTTTATGTCTAAATATCCATACATTCCAAATGGTCCACACAACATTGAATAATATTTATCTAATATTCCTTATTTTATGTCTAAATATCTATGCAATTTCACATACTTATTTCATTTAACTCCTTTCTATTTTCTAAGACATTTTCTTTACACATTTTCCCACAAGTTTGCAACCCTTATACATTGTAAGAAAACACTCTCTGTAGTTTCTTCTTTCACACAATACATACAAACTCTTTCACTGATTTTTACATCCTTTACTGGTAATTTAACTACTAATCTCTATGTGTAGCTTTAACATTTTCATTCGGTAGCTCAGACCCAAAGATTAACATAATAATGTTGGATCATGATATTTTTATATCACACTTTCTCTCATTTTCTGTTTCATCAGTTTTCATTTTCCATAACAATTATTTTCTTAATAATATCACATTGCTTCATTTAAACATGCTTTTCATCTTTTGAACCTTTTTAACATATCCCAATTCAGCTAATATTTGTACTATGCAACAAGAAACTGTATCTGGACCACACAGCAAATATCGAATAGACACAAATTCACTATTTACTGTTTATTAAAGTAATAAGCGCTTTCACGGTAGACTCCAATACCGCTTAGTCAGAAGAAGTTTGATTTTATTAAACAAAAAGTGCTTTTTGCACTTTAAAACTACTGGTTGCTTTCTGAAGCTGTTTTTTTCTATTTTAGTAGTTTATTTTGTGTTTTTTCGGCTATATTTAAACCTCGTGATATAATAAAATAAAATTATTTCTGTCATACATGTACCTTGACTTTATGTCCACAAATTATTATTCCATATCTTTAAGTTGACACATTTTATAACTTTAAAAATGTGCTTAATGTCATTTCATCTCATCTTCTTTTTTCCTCTCAAATCACAATAAAATGTTCCTGTTAATATTATATTCATATTCATTACTACATAATCAACATTTAATGAAATAAATGTTCCCTTTCTTTACTTGTAACATAGGCATACAGTGCTATAATTCTATATACCTGATTATGCCATTTGAGATCTAAAACAGTTAACCTTGCCATAACTGCCAATATTATGTTCAGTATTTTCTGCTTGAAGTTCTAACTGATCATCTGTAAACATAAAAAAGTAGCATTTCACCTGTACTTGATATTGATGAAATATTTGTTATGCTTGGATAACCTGTCCTTGAAACCATGAGTAGAAGGATAGACAAGATGTAGCCTTAGGGGAGTCCTATACCAAGCCTGAATGTATTTCACTTCTTGAGACCACCATACCTCTCAACCTCTTAGAGCAAAAAATCTGGACAAAGCCTAAAATGATGGGGGGACAATAGGGACATATTTTAAATATTGCTCTTACAAACTTAGAAAGTTGATAGAATAATAGGGTTTGCATTAGCATGAATTTTCTGAAGGACTTGGAGTCTTAAACTCAAATGTTTGTCATTATTTAATTACTTCAATCCTCAGATATTTGCCAGAAAAGTACAGATTCTAGGAGGAACACACCAAAAATATGAGGCAAACATCTGGCCATTCTGCAAAAATCTGTAGAGTTCGGAGGGATGGGAACACCTAGTTTCCTTAGTCTCATTAAGACTGTTTATGATGTCATCCACTGTCTCTTGTTTGTCAGCATCTCAGTACTGCTAGAAGCTATTATGATGTCATCCACTGCCTCTTGTTTGTCAGCATCTCAGTACTGCTAGAAGCTATTATGATGTCATCCACTGTCTCTTGTTTGTCAGCATCTCAGTACTGCTAGAAGCTATTATGATGTCATCCACTGTCTCTTGTTTGCCAGCATCTCAGTACTGCTAAAAGCTATTATGATGTAATCTACTGTCTCTTGTTTGTCAGCATCTCAGTACTGCTAGAAGTTATTATGATGTCATCCACTGTCTCTTGTTTGTCAGCATCTCAGTACTGCTAGAAGCTATTATGATGTCATGCACTGTCTCTTCTTTGTCAGCATCTCAGTACTACTAGAAGCTATTATGATGTCATCCACTGTCTCTTGTTTGTCAGCATCTCAGTACTGCTAGAAGCTATTGCATCCCCTTACCTGCATTGTACGGTGCAAACTATGATGATTAGGTAGTGTGGCCTGGTGAAAGGACACAGGGACAGAAATCCCCTGACCTTAACCTTCAGGATGCAACTGTTCTTGTAATGCTTTACGTGAGGACCTGTTATGTAATGCCAAAGCCAATAAAACAAGCCAGGCATACTTTAAGACTAACTTCCTGCTGCTTATTGCAGTAATGTGTCTTGATGAAAACTTCAAATTGCATTGTGTGACATACATTTGATCGGGGTCTCCATGTAATTCAAAGATGCAGAGGTAATATTGTCACTGAGGTTAGTATTTCGTTTAACTATGGAGACCAAGTAGAGATCTATCATGCGTTCAAGCCTAAATGAAAAGGCGGAAGTGTCTCAATGCTTTCCAGGAATTTTCTCCCTTTCAAAGAGACAAGCTATACCCCTTTGTAAGCTCTAGACCACACTTGGTAAGTCAGAATTTTAACTTATACTTTGTTACTGATCCCATTTTATGGCCTCACAAGATCATGAAAACTTCCTGGAATTCCTTTAAGATATTCCCAAAAGACACAATTGCTTATTCTGTGGTGACTTCAACTACCCCCTCTACAAACTAGGGTACTTACAAATCTAATGCTCGGTATGCTCAACATTTTTTAGATTGAGCTAATCAGAATTTCCTGGAACAAACTGGGTAATATCCCACCAATGGCTGTAATATCCTGGACATAAGTCTCACAAACTTGGACTCTGCACGTTCCCTGCTCCTGGCTGGTCACTTGATAGTTAGGTTGAACCATAGACTGGTTACCATTACTCTTGGAACATCCACCCTACCCCAGTAACCAACATCACCCTCTTTAAAGACTAACCTTTCACAGTTATATAATAAGATCTTAAAATGTCCTCCCTCACATTAACCCTACAGTGAATACAGGATATGCAGTCACCTAGGGCAAGGCTCTTATTCCTAATTTAAATAAATGTTTGGGCAGAGCCGTCCCTACCACAAGCAAATACAGGGGCATAATCAATAACAACCCCTGATGGTCCGTAGATATTAAAACAATTACCACTAGAAGAAAGAAACTGCTTCAATTAGCTTGTAATGTTAGACCCTCCCACTGAAAGAAGAACATAAATGTCTCAGCAAAAAACTAAAGGCAGCTATAAGGAAGCAATAATGCCCAGCAGGGTGGATATTATTGGTGAAATAATGCACCACCCAGGTGTGTTCTGGGGTCCATTACTGCAGATGGAAGGCTTTTCACCCCAGTAATGTCCATTATTTCCACAGTAATTCACATTCTGTAGGGCATCATTGCAGTTAGAAAATAGGCTATCATTTAAACTTATTTACACTTAGATCCAAAGAATGAGCCAGCAAAATGGAAGGCAAAATGAACTTTAATAAAACAACTTAAACAATAAAACAATAAAAACAAAAAATAAAACACAAAATGATCAGTGCTTTAGCATCAGACAAGGTGCTTCATCAGATGCGATCATTAGGGGGGTGTGGGGAGCACAGCCCCCCACATTGTGGCATGTGGGTGGCATAGCCCCCCACATAATTGCAGTTTATGCACTATTATATATATGTTTATTCATTAAAAATACATTAAAACATATAAATAAAAATGTGTTGCAAAAAGAGGGGGGCTACGCCACCCACACCCCCCAATGTTGGGGGCTATGCCCACCATACCCCCTCTAACTTTATATTCTCACTCCAGGGTCACACTGCAGTGGGGCAGGGGCTTAATACCATTTTTGACCAAATGTAATTCGGCCAAATGTGCTTTCAGCCAAATAAGGTTTCAGTTAAGAGGGCTGCCTGAAATCATTTTTGACCAAATGAAATTTGACTAAAAGCAGTAGACCCATATATATATATATATATATATATATATATATATATATATATATACACACACACGGGTCTACTGTAAAAGACCGAAAATCCACTTGTTCGAAAACGAACAATGGATCCTTGGTTATGCGAAAGTGCACTTAAGTGAGGGTCTATATTATAAGCACGAAAGTCCTTTTCAGTGAATCGTGGAAACACCGAACATCCGAAACCATAAAATTCAAAATCTCGAATCGTCATAGTTGGTCAACCTTAATGCCCGCTACATACTACTTACCCAGACAAGATAAATAACCCACATACATACACTAAACAAAACCCTACTTCTAACCCTAAAGTAAAGCTTGCATATACTACCATGTATGCACTTACCTTAACCCGCACCCTAACCCTAATGTCCGTAACAATCGCACATTTACTTTAAGGTGCTATACCACAGAAAGGCCAGCTATGACGATTCAGCATTTCGAATTTCGCGCTTCAGGACGATAGGTGTTTTCACAGTTCACTGAATACGTGTTGACGTTTCCATATTCGCGTAAGTGGACCTTCGTGGTTCTAATAGGGAACCCTTAAGCGTAAGTGCACTTCCACGAAGCATGGTTCAAAGAACCATTCAGGGAAACTGAAGCACTGAGGCACACTACAGTGGGGAATAGGAAATTTGCTGTCCCCCACTGTAGTACAATCTCGGAGTTGGTATATTTAAGTAGGGGGGTGTGGGGAGTGAAGGCCTCCACTTAATGTAGTGTTAGTAAGTGTTTTTTTTTTTGTTTTTTTTTCTTTTTATTGGTTCGTTGAACCGAGTTTCATGAAAGTGCACTTTCAAATATGTGCACTTTCACGAAACTGAGTGGTCTACTGCTCTTATTCGAATAAGTGGTATTCGATTAAAAGCAGTAGAACCATATATATATTTAGATATATAGATATCTGTATAGATATAGATAGATATAAAATGTTAGTATTAATTGTTACACACACACACACACACACACACACACACACACACACACACACACACACACACACACACACACACACACACACATACACACACACGCGCACACACATACACTCACACACACACATTCTTCTATTGCAGTTAACAGCTAACTGTATTACTTTTATTTTATTTCCCTGTGCTTGCTAAACATGTTTTTTTATCTCATGCATAGTGAGGTGAAATAAAAAATGTCAGCTCCTTGTCACTGCTTATTGCAGTTGCATTTCTTTAATTTACTTATTTCTTTTTATTGCCCTTATATTCAACAGAGAACAGTGACCACAATGTGTAGCACAATAATGTCTCAATATTGGGGAAATATTATTGAATCCCCCACTGCCATAGCAAAGGAACATATCCTTAAAGCATTGTACAGGACAAAAACACCTTTTCAATGAGTTCTAAAAGCTAATAGATAGTGTCAAACAGGCGGCTGCTAATCTTCTCCTTAAGGTACTCAACTTAAGCTTTGCCACAGCATATATTCCTCATGTGGAATAAGGGGGTTGATGATGATGCTGTTTCTGAGTGCCGGAGCTCTGTACAGGTGATGCCCCTCCAGAATGGTGACCCCATCACTGACCCAGGCAATTAAAGCCATGGAATGCATCATTATTGACCTCAGAAAACAAGCCATTAAACATTTGATCAGGCTCACCCCACAACAATTTCAATTTAAGGTCTGGTCCTGCATGTTTAACTTTGTGAGCTTCCTTTAAATGGTGACACAGGTGGCGGGCAGGCATCATACTGCTGATGTTGCCTACTTGGATCAGACAAATGTGCTTGACTCCATGCCACATGATATGATTGTCATAAACTAATAGCTTTAAACACTGATTCCTGTGCTGCAATGAATTGTAAACTGGACTGAGTGCAGAATGTATGGTTACAGGCTTGGTGATGAAATTTCAGTTAGGTAAGAGGAGACGAGGGGCATTCCTTTGGGTTCTATACTGGGTCCCCTGCAGTTTTGCATTTATTTATCTGACCTAAACACTGACAACAAGGCTCTCTGGCTGACAATGTTCACTGATGATTGTAAGCTGAGTGCAGTCCTTAAATCAACCAGTTTATTTATACCCTATAAATGAAACTAACATGTTACCTCCTGGTGCACTGAATAAAAACTGAAATAAAACACTAAGAAATGCAATATTATCACCGTTAGAAAATGATACATTTCTGCCACCTCCTATCAATGATACATTACTGTGCAGTCAAGGAATTTGGCACCTGGGTTGATTGTTCCATATACTTTGATCATCATGTAGCAATTGTATTCACAAATTTCTTCTGTATCTCCCAATTAATCATAAAGGACAGCTCATGTATAACCAAGAAAGTTATTGTTCCACTGTAGTGTGGCTTGTTAGATGCATTATAGAATATAATACACTTTATGTCATGTGTCTCACTAGACACATCAAAAAGCTGCAAACCCACAGATGTTCTTAACAAAATGGATCTCAGACCTCAAAAATCTTAGTTATCAGGAAAGGTTGGAGCCACTGGCCCTGTACTCTGTCATATAGGCTCTTAAAGGGCGACATGTGCTTTGCTTTCTTTGCCCTCTGAGATCCTATTATCAGAGATGTCAGTTTTCTCAGTATATTGTATAGTTTAGCCAAGATGAGAACAAAATATCACAATTTACAAAAGGTAATAAAGATAAATGGAGAGAGAGAGGCTCATTATCCAGTACCTCCTCTTGTATGTCAAGCAGTGTGATATAATGTCAGCCTTCACATATAACTGACTGAAATGGATTGGCGCACTAAAATACTTTCAGGTAATTATAGTCCTTGACTTCTCAGGAATGGTTGGAAGAGTCTGAAGTTTGTTATTTTCAAGGCACTCACCTTATCTGGTTGAATAGCCTTGTATTTTCTATAAACTCAGTTTGGATCCAAGTCATGTGAGGTTGCAACAAGTCTTTGGAATATTTCTTCACAGGAAGAATGAATTACATATTTCTCCAAGTGTACCATCCAGCCACTTGCCTTGAACCTTTTATGTTAGACCTCATCCATTTCCTTGTTCATCACCATGAGGAGATCACTATAGAGTTCTAAATTGTGGAGGATCCTGGCTTCACTCAGGTTATTCCTTTTTCTATGCATGTTAAGGATTTTAACTTGCCCTGAATACCTTAATCCTTGGGTTTGTGTTTGTGTTTGGGATGGAACCTGTCTTATGGACAGAAAATTTCCTGGTTGCCATCAAGCTGAGACTTCGAAAAGACTTTCACTTGATACTGAGCTGTTCCATTATAGGAATTTGAAAAATATTTCTAGAGGTGCATTAATGCCTGCAGTAGAGTGTTCACTATCCTGATTCCCTTGATGGCCTATAGCAGTGCTATCACTGGTCACTGGATCCTGGCTTATTAGGGTAGAGCTGTCACTAGTCCCGGGATCCTGACATACTAGTTATGGTCTATAGTAGAGGTGTCACTAGTCTCAGGATCATGACATACTAATTACAGTCTATAGTAGTGCTGTCACTAGTCTCAGGATACTAACATACTAGTTATGGTCTCTAGTAGAGCTGTCACTAGTCCCAGGATCCTGACATACTAGTTATGGTCTATAGTAGTGCTGTCATTAGTTTCAGGATCCTGACATACTAGTTATGGTCTATAGTAGTGCTGTCATTAATTTCAGGATCATGACATACTAGTTATGGTCTATAGTAGTGTTGTCATTAGTTTCAGGATCCTGACATACTAGTTATGGTCTATAGTAGTGCTGTCATTAATTTCAGGATCCTGACATACTAGTTATGGTCTCTAGTAGAGGTGTCACTAGTCTCAGGATTCTGACATACTAATTACAGTCTATAGTAGCGCTGTCACTAGTCTCAGGATACTAACATACTAGTTATGGTCTCTAGAAGAGCTGTCACTAGTCCCAGGATCCTGACATACTAGTTACAGTCTATAGTAGCGCTGTGATAGTCTCACAATCCTGACATACCAGTTATGGTCTATAGTAGTGTTGTCATTAGTTTCAGGATCCTGACATACTAGTTATGGTCTATAGTAGCGCTGTCACTAGTCTCAGGATCCTAACATACTAGTTATTTCTCTAGTAGAGCTGTCACTAGTCCCAGGATCCTGACATACTAGTTACAGCCTATAGTAGCTCTGTGACCAGTCTCAGGAACCTGACATACTAGTTATGGTCTATAGTAGCGCTGTCATTCATTTCAGTATCCTGACATACTAGTTATCGCCTCTAGTAGAGGCGACACTAGTCTCAGGATCCTGACATACTAGTTACAGTCTATAGTAGAACTGTCACTAGTCTCAGGATCCTGACATACTAGTTCTGGTCTATATTTATTTATTTATTTAACAATTGTTGAAAGAGCAAGTCTGACTAGGACAGAGCCTATTTTCAGCGAAGACCTTGCGAGAAATGCTCCAGACACGTCTTTTGAATGTGGGAGGAAACCCAGGCAAATGCAGGGAGGGCATGCAGACGCCACACAAAAGGCACCCCAGCCAAGACTCAAACTGGTGAAACTCTTGCTGTCAGGAAACATTAACCACTATCCACTGTGCTGACTATATCAGAGCTATCATTAGTCCCAGGATCCTGACATACTACTTATGGTCTATAGTAGAGCTGTCACTAGTCTCAGGATCCCAGAATACTAGTTATGGTCTATAGTAGACCTGTCACTGATTTCCAGATCCTGACTTTACTAGTGAATGTGTATAATAGAGTTGTCACTATTGGTCTACATCAGAATCACCCACAGTGTGTTTGTGTCACTCTTCTTAAGACAGCTCAGCCATGTTTGTCCATCAACTATGAGAGATTCATATCCAGGAACACAGGTAGTAGTGAGGGTGCAGAGCATATTGTGCTTCATTCTGAGCAGACTTAAAATGGACAACCTGGGTCTATATTAGATCAGCGAACGCTTAAAAAAAGTGAACGCTGATTGATCAACCTTATGTAAGCGAAAGCTTACAATCTTGAACTGTCTGATCAGCGATTTTTTTCAAAACACATACACACAACACAAGCACACCAAACAAACAGAAATCCACACACATACACCTAAAATCTGACACCTAACCCTACACTAAAGTATGCACACACCACTAACTATCCACTTACCTTAACCCAAACCCTAACCCTAAGGTCCGTCACTATCTCACACTCACCTCACCCGCTCCCTAACCCTAACTCACCTAAATCCACCCTAACCCTCATGTCCACACAATTGCATACACACCTAACCTGAGCCCTAACCCTAACTCACCTAACCCACCCTAACACTCACATCCACACAATCGCACACTTACCTGAAACCGACCCGTAACTTTCCACCACAGCACTGAAAATACCGAAGCAACAGAAACGGACAACCAAATTCTTTCCCTAGGAAAAAATTCAAGTTTCTGTTGCTTCGATATTTTTAACTTTTGCTAAAATAAGGTAGATCAATCAGCGTTCACTTGTTTAAGCATTCACTGATCTAATATAGACCCAACAACCTTTATCCAGTCCACTTCTATCAAGTTTCCTATAAGAAAGCAAATGCTTTATCCATGAGATTTAAGAAGCTTCATACTATTAAGATGCTTAACTTTAAGTGCTAAAATACTGAAGCCTAGCCTGTATGACCACTTAACAAAGTTTATTTTTATCAACAAAGTGTGAGGAACCTGCATTACAGTAACATAGTTTTAGTCTGACTTCTGCATGGCTGAGTTTTCTTACACAACAACTAAGATGTCAAAGAAATTGCTTTGGGTTTACGTTTTACTTTTTGTGGCTTAGACAGCAGGACAATGAGTCTTGATAAATATTATATTTATTATCTTTGCTCTGAGAGTGCTGATGGAGAAGTACAGAGAATGTCGGAAGGAGTTGCATTGTGTTTTTGTAGACTTAGAGAAAGCATATGACAGGGTGCCTAGAGAGGAGTTGTGGTATTGTATGAGGAAGTCAGGAGTGTCAGAAAAGTATGTAAGAGTGGTACAGGATATGTACGAGGGTGGTGTGACAGTGGTGAGGTCTGCGGTGGGAGTAACGGATGCATTTAAGGTGGAGGTGGGGTTACATCAAGGATCAGCTCTGAGCCCTTTCTTCTTTGCAATGGTGATGGACAGGTTGACAGACAAGATCAGACAGGAGTCCCCGTGGACTATGATGTTTGCAGATGACATTGTGATCTGTAGTGAGAGTAGGGAACAGGTGGAGGGGACCCTGGAGAGGTGGAGGTATGCTCCAAACAGAAGAAGAATGAAGGTCAGCAGGACTAAGACAGAATATATGTATGTGAATGAGAGGAAGGATAGAGGAATCGTGAGGATGCAAGGAGTAGAGGTGGCAAAGGTGGATGAGTTTAAATACTTGGGGTCAATAGTTCAGAGTAATGGTGAGTGTGGAAGAGAGGTGAAGAAGAGAGTACAGGCAGGATGGAGTGGGTGGAGAAGAGTGTCAGGAGTGATTTGTGACAGACGAGTACCTGTAAGAGTGAAAGGGAAGGTCTACAAGAGGGTAGTGAGACCAGCTATGCTATATGGGTTGGAGACAGTGGCATTGACAAAAAGGCAGGAGTTTGAGCTGGATGTGGCAGAGTTAAAGATGTTAAGATTTGCACTGGGTGTGACGAGGGTGGACAGAATTAGGAATTAGTATATTAGAGGGTCAGCCCAGGTTGGAAGGTTTGGAGACAAAGCCAGAGAGGCACAATTACATTGGTTTGGACATGTGCTGAGGAGGGATGCTGAGTATATTGGGAAAAAGATGCTAAGGATGAAGCTACCAGGTAACAGGAAAAGAGGAAGGCATGAGATAACGTTTATGGATGTGGTGAGAGAGGACATGCAGGTGGTTGGTGTGACAGAGCAAGATGCAAAGGACAGGAAGAAATGGAAATAGGTGATCCGCTGTGGCGACCCCTAACGGGAACAGCTGAAAGAAGATGATGATTATCTGCATCCAGTGATCTTCTAAAGTGACGCTGTTTTTGGAATTCAAGTTTACTACCTAGTTTAAAAGAATATTTCGATATTCTTGACAGAATGAAGCCTTGCATAAATACCTCCAATATGACTAACTTCTACTAAGAATTTAGCATACATTTTACTAACAATACCTTAAGAAATTGCTACACATTTATAAAAATATTTGAAAATCACCTGAACGCTGAAATGTGATGCTTGATCTTCTGCATTTTGAAGCTTTTTGCAATTGTAGGTTACTAGATTCTCTATGACTATCTGAAATAATTAAATTTCATAAGTCAGAGCTGAAATTTGAGTGATATATTGTTGAATCAATACATCCATTTTGATGGAAAGTAAAATAGATTTTTCAGTATGTTTTAATTCGGGGAAGGGAGAAAGGGATTTAAATATAAGCACATTGTAACTTCTGAATGCAATATGGACTTCAATTTTTTTTGACTCCATAGAAATAGCAGGACATTCATTTTCACCTCAGTAATGTACATTACTTTATGAATTTAATAAGCTAAATAATTTTAAAATATTTTTATAATTGTCTTATTAAGAGTGAGATATTGACACGTATACATTTATAGCTCTAACAAAAGGTCTGAATTAATTTTAAGATATGTATGTATCTTTTAGCAAGATAAGTATACATGTGCGTTGTTTTTCCATGTCATGTGCGTTGTTTTTCCATGTCAGGTGCATTGTTTTTCCATGTCAGGTGCGTTGTTTTTCCATGTCATGTGCGTTGTTTTTCCATGTCAGGTGCGTTGTTTTTCCATGTCATGTGCGTTGTTTTTCCATGTCAGGTGCATGGTTTTTCCATGTCATGTGAGTTGTTTTTCCATGACAGGTGCGTTGTTTTTCCATGTCATGTGCATTGTTTTTCCATGTCAGGTGCGTTGTTTTTCCATGTCATGTGCGTTGTTTTTCCATGTCAGGTGTGTTGTTTTTCCATGTCATGTGCATTGTTTTTCCATGTCATGTGCATTGTTTTTCCATGTGTATAATAGTTTAGTGCGGTAACATATCATTATCTCTTCAGGTTCCACTCTGTTTTACTTATTTATTTAGGGATTTAATTATAATAATGTTGAATGAGGGAATAATTTAGAAATATTTAATGGATAATTTATTCTGCTATTATGTGAAAAAGTATATAGTGCACAATTTATTGGATTGTTTAATATTTGTTGTTAATAGAACAGGACTGTTAAACTTTTATGTAGTAATGGGAGGATAGTTTTAAATGGCAAATTATTTAACTAAATTTATAGTCTGTTATTTGTAACTTATATTATTTGTAAGTCATTGCTGCTTTTAGCTAGTTTTTTTATCATTTTTTTAGGAATTGGTGGGTAGAGAGATAGTATAGTAGTTTGTCTATTTGACAGTCAAACTAGGAACTTTATCACAAAAAAAAAAAAAAATTAGTGTATCAATCACAATTAACCAGTGACAGTCACCTGGAGCCTCTCTGAACCTTCTTAAAATAATTTTATTGCAGGACAAAAGAAAACAAAATACAGTAGAGGTAGTCAACCACAAAATAAAGTTCAGTTGAACAGTACAGTTGAAGCTACAATAATTTCTCCCCAGCAATCATAACTGGGACTTCATCAGAAAGGGAAATTCACATTGCACCATTCTTTGTGACATAATATATTTAAATCTTGTCCACTGGTACCAGGCAAAGTTTTATCTGGTTCAATCTTAAGTTGCCCTTTTTGGTCATCCCTTGACATACCGACACCTAATAAAGGTGTGTATTTAGTTCTCCTACCTCATTACCTCATTACTAAGGGTCTTAATTAAGGTATCTGCAAATACCTGTTCAAGTAACATCATTTATAGGGTTTTCCATTCATTGTCAAAAACATCTTTCTCTGATATCATTCTGGTCACATCTTACAAACTGGCCGTTCACTAAGATCTTTTTCTGGAAAAAATGGTGATGGATGCTAGTGTAAATAAGTATAGGAAAGCATTGATTTCCTATATATGGTTTAAGAAAAATAACCTGGTCCCTTTATGATGGTCGCGTCCAAATAATCTTATTATCTTAACGATATATGAACTCCAAGAAAGTAGTAGGAATATTGATGCATTCATTGTTTGATTGTTCTCCATCCCCTTTCCATAAAATGCATATGTCATCAAGAAAATGTGCATATAATATTGTATTACAGGGAAAGAAATGTCCGGAATAGATATTTTATGTCCCATGTATGCATAACCAAATTCACAAATATAGGGGTGCAAGCACAACAGCACCCATTGTTACCCCTCTAATCTGTTTAAAGATTTCCCTCTCAAAATAAATGCAGTTGTTGCTAAGAATAATATCCATATATCTCATTATCAACCTGATAAAAGTTGATGTCAAAATAACAAATTTTAACAATGACTTATGAAAAAAATCTGATCCAATTTCCTAAGGTGTACATGAAAAAAGATCTGGAATATATTGAAATAATATAACAAAATTTAATTTCCATATATAGCTGCCGAATAATTTTCTGTGTGGACTTCGTTTTTCATTTAACATTTGTAATTAAAGGGTTGTGTCAGGTTCGATCATGTGATACAAAAGAACTGAAGGAAAACATTTGACTGAATTTTAATGGATCTTCATTGGATAATTAACTTACGATGTCATTTATTTTTGAGTATTTAACATGATGAGTTATGCTTCAGCCCACATCTGATGAAGTTGTTGAAACGAAAATGGATTTTTGACTATGTTAATGGTGTTTCTTATACTTCAATAAAAGTGTTTTGCTGCATTAATTCCTTCTGAGGCTTTATTGTTTCACTTTGCGAGGTAGTTCTCTGCTTCCTTGTTTGGTTTTAATCACCTCGTTTTTGCCTTACTTTGGTTTACTAATTTCCATATATAACTTAAACTTGATAAGTGAATCAGAAAGGTCATACTTGGATGCAGGTATAAAAATAAAACCTTTCCCAAACAGAGTAAAATAATCACTAGTGATAATTAATCCATTACAATAGAAACTTTAAAATTATTTTATTTTAAAGTCAAAGTAAGAGTAAACTTTATCATTTAGACCTACACATAAGTACAGGCTAAACAAAATGTTCTTGTTTACAGCTCAATGAGCAAACAAAAACATATAATAAATATAACAGTACAAATACAAAAACAAAACTGCAAACTCTATATATGACATTAACATTGGAACAGCATTAGGAAGTAGTTACGGTTTTTGTACGTCTATCTATGGCAGCATTTAATATTGCACAGTAGATATTGCACTTAGATTTTATTTTAAAATTATTTCTTTTAACCATCACCCCTTTGTCTTCAAAGAAGATAGGTAAAAAACATAGGTCAAATGCCTGTTCCTGTTGTTGCCTCTTCCTTGCCCTGTCCTGTTTGAGGCTCTCCCTGGAAAATTGTATTATGCTCTGGGTCTTACATTTATCTGCCCTATATTGCCCTCCTGGTACTATGAACTGTCTGCTGTCTTTCAAAGTGGTGAAGTGAGGGAAATTCCAAAGGGTCATTAAAATCTGGTACTTCATCAGGTGGAGGGTCAGACATCCTAAATGAAGAATTGTTTGTAACAACAGTTGGCTTATTCTGTTGTCAATCCCTATCATAAATGTGATCAAATTGACCAAGTCCTTCTACTCATAGGGTATCTGTGTGCTTTGGAGGAAAAGGAAACACTACCCATGTCTCATATTGTTTCCTGTCCCTTCATTAATTTCTTACTTTTCCTATTTCTATCTTTTTCATAATTTTGATCAATACCTGAAAACATCGGATCATAATAATGTTGATGCATACTAAACAAGACACCATTTTTAATTTGATCATTTACATTTTTCACCTCTGTTGAAAAAACACTAATCAAGTCATTATTATTTTTGATTATATGGTCTAGTAATTTCAGTCCTTGTCTAGTAAATACATTTCAGTTCATGATGAAAAGTAGACCCTGGTTTTACTCTGTTCAGAAATCTAAAATATCTCACCCCTTTGGGACCCTTTTAACCTTAACTCACTCCACTAAAAATGAATTAGCAAGTTGCAAACCTCATAGCCTAAACAATTTATTTTCAAAAGTTCTTATTAAACCCATTAAAGTCTTACTTTCTGTAAAAAATAACTATTGGGGAGATTAAAGCCAGATCTTCAGTAGCACTATCTTTGTTTTTGTTAACAATAGAAGTGGTAGATCTTTTCTCATATACACACACACACACACACACACATATATATATATATATATATATATATATATATATATATATATATATATATATATATATATATATATATATATATATATACCCAGGAAATTGTATTGGATTTTTTTTTCATGAGTTGTTATTAAAATTTGATATTTTGACATCAAATGTTAGCAGATTTATAATGGAATACATGGATATTATTCTTAGCAGCAGCTATATTTTGAGGGGGGAAATCATTAAACATGTTAGAGGGGTAGCAACATTCATTTTTTCCAGTAATATAATATGTGCATTTTCTTGATGACATATTCATTTTATGGAAAGGGGATGGAGAACAAGCAATAAAACATTTTTGGAATAAAACAATAATACTACTATCTTGAAGTTCATATATCATTGGAACCAGGTTATTTTTTCCTCAACTATATAAAGGAAGCCAACATTTTCCTGTACTAATTTATACCTTTGCAGTCATCACCCCATTTTCCAGGAAGAGTTTATTGAAGGGCCAGTTTGTAACACCTGGCCAGACAGATATCAGAGAAAGATGTTTTTGACAACAAAAGGAAATTCCTAGAAATGATGCTCCATAAAAGGGGATACTTGGATGCCTCAATTAAGGCCCTTAGTAATGACGTGATGGAAAGTCAGGGAACTAAATACACACCTTTACTAGGGGCTTGGTATCTCAAGTGACCAGCAAAAAGGGCAGCTTAATTTTGGACCAGATAAAACTTTGCACAGTATCAGTGGACAATATTTAAATAGATTATGTGATGAATCTAAGGTTAATGGTGCAGGCACTCCCAGATTTCACAGGAGCTTAGTTATTGATTACAATACAGGCTCCAGGGTAATAAAATATATTGTTAATAAACACTGAAATAAATTACAGGGTGATGATAGTGTTAGCAAAATAGTGGGTGGTCAGCCAGAATTGATATACAAAAAAGGTGAAGAACATTAACAACATGGTTGAAACCAATGGTGATTTAAGAATATACAGCAATAAAGGACCAATGGAAAAAATGTGGGTCATGTAATCAATGTAGACTTATTTCGGAGAATCAGTTGTGTTGGAGAATGAGTTAAAAATCATACAACCTAGAAGAGGAAACTGTAACACAAAAGAATAGTCTATTTAGCTATATGTGGAGATTGTCCAGCTTTTTATGTTGGAAAGATGGAAAGAGACCCAGTGTATTTCTGAAAATTGTTATGCTATAACAAAATTAAACATCAACAATGCTTTATATAGGCATACCCTAAAGTGTTCATCTTTCAAACAATTTTATTTCATTATTTGAGAGAAAGTTATATAAAACCATAGGGCAGATGCTTGGAAATAAAGATGAGAATATAAGGAACTTTTATGGCAACTAAAATCAGATGCCATTAACCACCCTGGTATTGATGACTGTTGGTCCCTAATGCCAGTACCAAAACATACAGCTGGAAAATCAGTGTTGAATAGTTTTTTAATACATTATATATTCATTTTTAAACATTTTCTGTATTCTTAAAATTTGTATGGTCCAACATTGTATAAGGTTTGTTTGGTAGACAATATGTTAAATAGGGTTATTTAGCATAATTTTCAGATTTATAAAACAAACACATGTATTTAAATATTTTAATATTGCTAATATTGGAATGGTCATCTGATAAGAGTTACATATGTTTTCCATATATTTATTATCTATAAATATTTTTCATGTGTTTTTATATGTTTTTAAATAAGATTTATAGTTTTAGATATTGTAGTTTTATCAATTCCTTCAATGTTTTATCATAAGAAGGCTTATTTATGGGTATTGGCCTTTAAATACTCTAAATACTTTAAACTGATTAAGTGTTTAATCGGTGGTTCAATATAAGGTAATAAAATCAGAAAGGTGAATTTCCTGTTTAAATGAAGTCCTGGTTCTGAGTGCAGGGACAAAAAGCATTGTAGCTTCAACTGTACTCTTCAGCTGATTTTTTTTTTTTTGTGGTTGATTGACTCCTTTCATTTGGTTTAATTTATCCTGCAATAAAAAAGAAGGCTTTGAGTGCCTCCAGGTGATTGTCACTGGTTCATTAAGATTGATACACTTATTTATTTATTTTTTTTGTGGTTGAGTTGTTGCTGTGTATCTGTGTACTTCTTTGTGAAACTAGGAATTTTGGTATCCATGGTAGGTTGTGCTTTATTAACAATGTATTCAGTTAAAGTTGTAGACTTGTTTTTGTTAATTACTAGTTTTTGTAGTTTAGATTGTAGAAAGGAGGAATTTAAAAAAGTGGAATGTTAAGATAGTGTTGGAGGAATGCATTATAATCTTAAATGCAATTTAATATGTTGGATAAATGTATCATATTATATTTTAAAAGAAATATTTTTAAATAGAGTATGGATAGTTTTAATGATTATCTATTGATGTAAATTTATTAAATAATGACAACAAAAGGAAATCATTAATGAGATATCTAAAATTGAATGGAGGAGACCTATTATTGCAAGAGACTTACTTGATAGATAAAGATATACAATATTTAAATAACTTAGGTCAAGAAATGTTATCTGCTTCTTTTAACAAAACGTTGAGAAGAACTGATATACTTTGGAGAAAATCTACTGTAATGCCTAAGGTCACAAAATCCCTTAATAATTCCAAAGGAATGTATATATTTGTAATAATTATATAAACTCTAAACACTGGCTCGCTTTTTACTGGATCCCTGGAATAAGTGCAAGAGTGGTTAAAGGTCACTTAAACTTACTACAAAGTTATTGGAATGGTAGTTTAATTTTAGCAGAGGATTTAGGTTCATAGGTTTATATATTAGTACTAAGCTAACTGCCCTTGCAAGCCATTTTAAGCCTAGCCAATTATCCCTTGTGAGACTCAAACTCTGCACCTTGTGTTTGTAAAGCAAACACCTTAACCATTAGGCTATCCTCCCATTATTTTAATTGCTTGTCTACAATAGAAGATACAAGTAAACAGAAGAAAGCTAAAATGCTGGCATCAGCTAAAGCAGTAAATAGATGGATTAGCAATAATAATTTGGGTGATTTAACAGTAAAAGCAGAACTTACATCATTGTTCTTTACTCATTCTTATGTGCATGGGATGCAAACTATAATTGATGGGATTTATGCCTCTATAGATTTACTTATTAAAGTGAATTATTTTAAAACTGCTCCTTGTCCTTTATCTGATCATAATGCAGTAAGTATTAATATATTAATGATATACAAGGACATTTCATATTAATAGAATTCCAGTATATATGATGAAAGTAAAAGAATTTAAGAGTTACCTTAAGGAACAAATTGATAACTTCTATCTTTGAATGATAATGGTCATATTGGTGAAGTCATACTATGGGATTCCTTAAAAATGCATATTAAAGATAGAATGGAAAGGTGGATTAGCAATAAAATGAAAGAGTGGGATAAATAGTTGTTAGAAATACAAGGTAAAGTACCTAAAGCAAGGTAAGAACAACAAAGAAATTGGATACTACTGATGTTTTTACAAATTACTGACAAAATATCAAATAGTTTTAATGCATAAAGCAGAGATAGCATTACAAAAAATCAAATTGCACTGTTACGAGAAGACTTCAAGAATCTACATAGAGCAGCTAATACAAGTAAGGTGTTAAAAAAGACACAAATCAATGACATCCGAAATCCTCACACTAATAAGTTTACTCCATACATAAAGGAAATGCTTAATATTAAAAAACAGCATACATGAGGATATTAATAAAGATAAAATAATAATCCTGATTACAAAATTGACATGAAAATTGACCTGTATTTAAGAAGAAAATGTTACTAATAAACTTAATGACCAATAAATATCTCTGTTGAATAAGCCTATTAACCATAATAGAAGTTAAAGAAGGTTTAAAAAGTGAAGGTGGTAACGCTCCAGGATTAGATGGATTAAGTATGAAATTATAAAGTCTGGTCCTGGTAAATGAATTACTGAGTAATGTTTTCAGGAAAACTCAGAGTGACAAAATAATTCCGCTCTCATGGAAATTTTCTGTAATCTCACCTATACTTAAGGAAAAGATAAGTTATTTTACACATATAGACCTATTTCATTATTAAATGTAGATTATTAAGTAGTTATTTACATCTTTCCTAGAAGATTAAGAGATATAGTATATAAATAAATTGCTAAAGCTCTAAAGATCAAACAGGATTTATTGTCATTATATTAATGAACAATAAAAAAGGGTAGTAACTATCTTAGATTTAGCAAAAGAAATGTACACAAAGTGTGACCCCATTTAGCTTGGATGTTGAGAGAGCTTTTAATTTTGAAGTTTGGAACTACTTGTTTAAAACTTTACAACAGTTTACATTTCTAGTACAATTACTGGAATATTTAAAAAAAAAACCTGTATGGAGGCTGCAAAGCATATGCTAAAACTGGATCTTACATTTCTCAAGGATATACTTTAAAGAAAGGCACAAAGGAAGGGTGTCCCTTGTACCCTCTATTTGCATTAGTTATCAAACCCTTACATAATAGTATAAGAAGCAAAGGAAAATTAACGGCTTCTCATTTATCAAGGAACGTCAATCTAAAATACATCTTTTTGCAGATGATACTTTACTAATTATTAAAGATTTAAATTATTCAATCAAAGAAATTGATTAGGAAATTAAAAAGTTTCAAGAAACATCGCTGCTGAAATTTAATTATAATAAAACTGAAAATTTACTGTTAAATCAGTTGCTAGATAGTAAGTTTGAAGATAAATAGAAATAAAATTAGGAAGGAAAAGAACAAAAATATTTAGGAATAAAAATCTATCAAGATTTGAATAAGATTATCAATAATTTTGAAAAAAAAAATTGAAGTGGTACTTCGAATTAAAAATTGACCCCGGGATTCATGAAGCTTGGCACAAGGCTGGCGTTAGGCTTGCGCCGACCGTGTGGCGTGCAGATGGCGTAGTAGCACCATATGCATATTAATGAAGGTGCGCTGCCACAATATCCACGTGCATAGGAAATGTGCGCGAGTGCATGAGACGTGTCGAAGCACCGCACGGATGCGTGGACATGTCGGCTGTTTATGTGCAACTTAAAATGTTAAATATTACAGCCTGCCTGTAATAGTAATCACACCTGTCAGTGTCCGTGGATACTGAAACATATGCAAAGCATGCAAGACAGTTCTTGCGAACACAAAAATAAGAAGCAAACACAAATGCACGTAGCCGAATATTGAGTCCCCATCCCCTGAACAAGACATTTAAAACCCTGTGTCTGTATTCCGATGCAGTGTTGATAGTTATGCCAAGTGGAAGTGAAACGCATTGTGTTAGCATGCCGCCAATAGCTAAGTCTAGGCCAATGGTCAGGGTTACCACCTGTCCCACATTGTGAGGGGCAGTACCCATCTGGGCAGCTGTGTCCATACCAAAACCATTATAAATGTAAAATATCCTGTGACCGTATGACATAATTATGTCCCACATCTCATGTAATAGTCACATACAATAGTTATTTCCTTATGTAACATACCTACATGTTACAAGAAATAGAATAAGCAAGTAAACGAAACAGAAGAAGCATCTAAACTGCTACAACAATAAGCTAACATTTAGGCATAAAACAAAAGTACTATCCATTGTACTGACCGTGGGTATGTGTTGGCCTGTAAAATTTGATGTGATTCTGGAATATATCCCATCCTAGCCATATGAAAAGGCGGCAACCCTACCAATGGTCAGAGCATTCAGCCAAAATCTGCCCATTTTCGGTCCAAGCAAATCTGATGTGTGTCTGGAATATATCCCATCCTAGCCATATGAAAAGGATGCAACCCTACCAATGGTCAGAGCATTCAGCCAAAATCTGCCCATTTTCGGTCCAAGCCGTCCTTGTCAGGATGGGTCAAAGATGAACGGGTATTACCCGGGCCTACCTACCATGTCATGAAAGATAAGTATTTGCATGTACCTAGAAGGTGAAAAATGGGGTAGTCCTCACAACCATACAGGTACCAGAGATATGTAGTGTATGCAATGTGTTCCCTTGACTGTGCCATGGGCCAATAACCAGAGAAGGGATGTGTGGAATATGGGTGTGGGGGGACAGGTAATGTAATAATCCACAAAGGGAAGACTGTGTTGGATGCATAATAGGTGAACTGGAGGTGTATGAGGGAGCAGTGGGTGAATCAGAAAGAAACACAAAGAACAAGCATACACATCTGCAATACAACCTGACAGGCCATACTGTAGAACACTATTACACAAACATATGAGCATTACAATGTGCGATACACTTGTACAGAAATGTCACCAGCACATACCCACATAATGGCCTGGACGGAACTGAGCCATCCAACTACAACACACCTGGATGCATAATTGAATACCCATCATCCCCTCTACAGCACACAACCCCCCCCCTCTATTTCTGAACATCCACCAAATCCAGCCATACTCAGGCTGCTAGCTTGGTGCAGCCATATCTGCACATAGTGACCACTACTCATATCTAGTAGGCAGTGTCACCCTATGCAGTGTCAGGATTGCAAACTATGTACCCCTTGCATGTAAAACCCTATCATATTTTTGTAAATCCAAAAAAATCGAAGGTTATTGGCTTGTTCAATTTTTGGATATCCCTCATGGGATAAGTATCTTGTGTAAACATCAGACTTGGTATCACAACATGGTGTCCTGTCCTGTAGACATCTGGATACAAGTTGTATGTGCAGTAGTGGTTCATGAGACTGCTCAGCCTCCAGCCAGTCATGCAGAACCTACCACCCAGAATCAAACACCTGCCCGTGATGCACGTCACCCCAAATGAATTATCGAGAAAATATACTTTACATATTCACATAGTGGCAGTTGGATATAGGGTGATTAAGGCGCTGACGTAAGCAGGTTACCTCCTGTCCCACTTTGTGAGGGACAGTCCCTGTTTGGGTAGGTGTGTCCTGACCAAGAATGATACAATGGCAAATGTCCTGTGATTGTAGGAAATAACTATGTACCATATTTCATATAACAGTTGCCTAAAACAGTTATTTCTGCATGTAAAATACGTAAATCTTACAAGAAACAGAATAAGCAACTAAACTGCTACAGGAATAAGTTCTCATCTAGGAAAATAATTAAAGTTCTAAACCCTGTACTAACCGTGGGTATGTGCTGGCCTAAAAAATCTAGTGTGTCCCAAATATATCCCATCCTGGACATATAAAAATGTGGCAACCCTACCAATGGTCAGAGCATTCCCACAATAACTGGCCAGCCTCTTAATCCCTCCTAAAACCAGTGACCTTTGGAGAAAAGGTGTTGAATGACACTTGAATGAATAATGACAATAATTAAGAGTAATAGACGCTTTTAACTTCAGAAAATAAGCATTAATGCATATGCTCTGAATCTGTCAGCACATTTCAAGTTAATAGTACTAATATTGTAAAAGTGTTCATTATTTTCCCTGATTTTTCCTTGCCTTGTCCCTGTTGAAATTAGTCCCTGAGTATTTGAGAGGTCCGTACACATATGCACACCAACCAACTGTCACATTTGTTGCCAGTACTATTAAATACCTGTAGTGAAGTCATATATCCTAACTGCCATCCATGCGGAATGTACCACGGATGGTGTAATGGTCAAACCTGTGACTAATGTGTGTCTGTTTCTGGGTCCAAGCCATGTAAGGGCTGCTAATTTTATGTGATGGCCAGAATAATATCCTTCAGATATAGGGAGGTAAAGGCAGTGGGGATACACAGCAGACATTCAACTGTATGGGAAATGTAAATAGGTATGTAGGTGTATATGTATGTTTATGTACAGACAGATATTTATATATATATATATATATATATATATATATATATATATATATATATATATATATAGATGAATGAATAAATGAATGAATGAACATGGTTACAATAAAGCATTTGCAACGAATGTGAAGGGAAACACCAGTGGAAACCCCCCCACCCCACATTATGCAGTGCCGACATAATAATCTGGTCACAGGTGTCCAAACCCCTGCGTCTGTAAACACAGGTAGAATGATAACATTGGGACTAACTCTGTCCATGTGCTAATTCTGACTTTTAAACAGGTACAGGGTGGTTCCGGTCTCCAGTCGGACAAGCCTAAACCCGGACGATCGCATGAACACCCTGACAATCAAACACAGGTATGTGCCAGGACTATAAGCTTTGGGGTTCTGAATATCCTTGGAGTGAGTAAACATGCAGCATGGGTCCACAGCAGTAGGGAATAGGGAATGTCGCATGTGTAGTACTGCGGTTTTCCCAGCAGAAGAATGGATGCCTGCTGTGTAAGTGAAGCGTTGAGGCATACGTTAGGGTAGCTATGAACCATGGGTATACATATAAATGAAGGAGAACACCAATAGTGTAGTGGTTAGAACATCCGCCTAACGTAAAGGCATTCCCGTTTCAAGTACGACTATAGCACATATAATTTTTCTGTGGAATGAATGTCTCTGTGCTGTAAAGCCAACATTTAAACATGTAAAGGTGAATGTGTGTTTTGCATGGGGTCATTAACCGGATTCCTTCAATGTATATGTATATATACACACACACACACACACACACACACACACACACACACACACACACATATATCTATATATACCTTAGTTGGTCTAGATATTCACACTTGTATACGCTTTATTCTTACACGTTCATTCTTACAGTATGTATAGATATATATATATATATATATATATATATATATATATATATATATATATATATATATATATATATATATATATATATATATATATATATATATATATATATATATATATAGATAGATAGATATATATATATATATATATATATATATATATATATATATATTCTACAGCTTAACATCGACGAGAAGACTGACACCGACTTCACCGACGTGAAAACACCGACACAGAAATAATCGAAACTACAAACCATGGACATTTAACAGGTATGGGGTTTAAATTTCGCTAATCAAGCCTACCATGTTCAGGTAAGGGGTTTAAATTTAACACATGCATAACACTGCCACCTTACCTGAACATGGTAGGCTTGATTAGGAAAATGTAAACCCCTTACCTGTTAAATGTCCGTGGTTTGTAGTTTCGATTATTTCTGTGTCGGTGTTTTCAGTACCATATATATATATATATATATATATATATATATATATATATATATATATATATATATATATATATATATATATATATATATATATATATATATATATATATATATCTATATATATATATATATATATATATATATATATATATATATATATATATATATATATATGTATATATATATATATATACATATATATATATATATATATATATATATATATATACATATATATATATATATATATATATATATATATATATATATATATATATATATATATATATATATATATATATATATATATATATATACATACTGTAAGAATGAACGCCGTAAGAATAAAGCGTACACAAGTGTTGTGAAGGGAATCTAGACCAACTAAGGTATTATATAGTGCTTGCAGCGTATGTCAGATAAAGCTGCCCAAGAGTGAGCAGAGCACCGCTATTCACACCACAGGCAGGGTACTACCGGTGGTCATAACATCGTTGAACTGCTACGTCTATATTACACACAGACGGAATGTAGTCCATGTTGGGATCACCTACACTTGTAAACCGTAAATGGCCATAATCCATAACACCAGGAAAGTCACCTATGTGCAAATATGAATGGCGGGAGACCCTGTGAATACATGATGTGGTACAAAATGTATTTAGGGTCCCAACCGCTCAGGAGAAGGCAATGTGTAAAGGTGTAGAACCAAAAAACGAACCAGCACAATGGGGAAAAGTGCTAAAATATAATTTATTCGTGGCAAAATTTATTCCATATAATCCTTGTGTTGCAAATCGGTTTCGGCTATCTTTAGCCTTCTTCAGTGCATAAAGAGAAAGTAGTGTGTTGACAGCACATCCTGGTCAATGCTTATATACCAAATTATTTAAAGGTGTATATACACCAAAAAGACTTTTCACATTTGTTAGGAATTAGTCATAGAACTCTAAGCTTGTCTCAGTCTTCAAAAGATAATACCATCAAACTTAAGAACTATAATTATAAAGATGTATTGCAAAAGATGCATGAAACAAGAAGCTGACAAAGATTACTCCATTTCATTTAAACCAGGTTTGAACAAAGCCCCTAACCTGGTAATCCATGAGGATTCCATATCATTTAATTTGTCATGCCAGCCTGCTTTAGAGTTTCTATGCAGAACAATTTTGTCAATAATCACAAATTTAAACTGCACAGTTTGATGAGTTATAGTATGTTTGTATAGAGCATTGGAAATTTTTCGATTTCTAATGGCACTGAAATGTTCACTTATCCTGTGTCTCAGTGGTCTGGATGTTTGTCCCACATAGAAGGAGGAACATGTACAAGTGGCCAGATAGATCACCCAATCCGTACTGCAATTGCCAAAAATTCTAATCTGGTATACCTTAGGGGTATTACTGCTAGAAAATTCTTTGGTCTTAGAAATATGTCTGCAAGCACTGCAGTGATTGCAGGGAAAACATCCTACCAGAGGGTCACCAAATAGGGTGGTTTGAATAGATGTAGATGGCTTATATCTTTTATAGTGTGTAAAATGAGATTGGATCGTTCTGCCCCTACGGTATGAAAAAGCACATTTGTCAGGTAATATTTCATTCAAGTGTTCATGGGCCTTCAAAATGTCCCAATGATTGTTAATGATGTCTCTAAAAAAAGGTGTGTTGCTGCCAAATGTGGTGACAAATCTGATGGGTTGAGATATGGTAAGTTTGTCATCATCTTGTGAGTGTTTGTTTTGTAATAATGTAGATCTGGGTACATCTTTGATCTGGTTAATGGTTTGATTAATATGATGCATCTTATATCCTCGACTTATGAGTCTACTGGACAAATCCCGTACATATTCAGAGTGGTTTTCTTCAGATGAACAAATCCGTTTCATCCGTAAAAACTGGGATTTAGGGATGTTGTTGATGATGTGGCAGGATGATAGCTGGATGCATGTAAGATTGTGTTGTATTGGGGAAATTGTCTATGTACCTTAGCTGCCAAAGTGTGATCAGCTTGGCGAGAAACTATCACATTCAAGAATACAATTTCTTCATATTGTTGATTTAAAGTAAACTGAATGTCCCATGGATTGTTATTCAGATATTTTACAAAATCCTGTACCCGTATACTGTCACCCCGCCACACCATCCAACAATCATCCAAGTACCGTCTCCAAATGTCTAAATGTTCCATGTACTGATTATTGCAAGAATCATATATAAATTGTTGTTCAAAAAATCCCATAAATAAGTCTGCATATATGTGAGCAAAGGATGCTCCCATAGCAGTACCTCTGACTTGCCAATAAGCCTGTCCCTCAAAATAGAAAATATTCTTGGTTAACACATATTCTGGAAGTCTGATGAGGAAATTGTTAAAACCAGTGGTGTACAATTGAGATCTGTCTAACCAATAGGAAATGGCTGATATACCTGCATCATGTGGGATGCTGGTATAGAGGGAAGAGACATCCAATGTGCATAGCCACCAGTCTGATTCCAGTTGTGTATTCTGAATTATGTGTAAAAATTCTGTAGTATCTTGTAACCTCGATCTTATCATGGGTAATAGAGGTTTAAGATAATATGTAAGGAAGGCTGATAATGGTTCGGTAAGTGAACCTCTCCCAGAAACAATCGGCCTACCAGGGGGATTAGTAGGATGTTTGTGAATCTTAGGAATTAAGTACAGATATTTAGCAGTTGGTTCAGCAACTTTTAGTTGTTTGCATGATTGTTTATCAATAATCCCCTCCTCGGTAGCTAAATCCAGAAAAGAATCAATATGTGTTTTGAAATTAGGTGTTGGATCAAGGACCATATTGATGTAAAACC
>NC_056726.1:1098710558-1098748058 GCF_019279795.1 Protopterus annectens
AGAGATGTATTAGGCCCGCCCCGTGGAAGTAATTAATATTCCTATGTGGGTACAGCAGACGCTCATACCTCACAAACCTGAAGAGCATATCTACTAAATAGTCTGTAAACCATTGGGGGAACACATAGGGAATATATCAATGCCCTGTACCCGATTATCATGGACGTCCATGATTACGAATCAGAATCTAACACAGTCCTAACTAAACCCTTCCAGAACTAATGATCTTAGGTCGACAGGTGGCAGAATACACGTAATGACTAATAACAACATATATTTATGTTGGGAAGGTGGCCTAATGGTTAAGGTGTTTGCCTTACAAACACAAGGTGCAGGGTTTGAGTCTCACAAGTGATAATTGGCTAGGCTTAAAATGGCTCACAAGGGCAGTTAGCCTAGTACTAACCTATGAAACTATGGGTATGTTACTGTAGATATACACATGTATATACCTAGATTATGGTACAGCAGTTATGGGTAACATATGTTCAGACCGGGCATATGTTAGTGGGAGGGCCAATCAACTAACGTCTACCTCCCACACCACCCCAGCTAGGCTGGTGAGACATACAGACACACAATAAAGGTAAATACACCGCTGCTTTCCAGACCACTGGCAGGAAAGTACCAGTGGGAGAGATCTGCAAGGTCTACACTTTAAACATGGGTCACGGGCTCCCTTGTGGGACACCAAATATTTCCCTAATAGAAAACCCAGTCATGATTGATGCGACCAGGATGTAGCCATACATGGAACAGTAGACTGTGCAAGTCTGATAACACATGGTTTGACAAAATGTACGACATGTGTCCCGAGACGGGGAGAGTGTGCAGTGTGTAGGGGTGTGTTCATACCCCAGCTGCGCTCACAGTAAGGATGAGTCATGAGTGCTATAGAGGGGTGTCAGGTATGGGAATCATGGGTATGCAATAATGGGTGTAAGTGTGCAGGTGTTGGTTGGCAGAGATGTACTAGGCCCGCCCCATGGAAGTAATTAATATTCCTATGTGGGTATAGCAGACACCCATACCTCCCAAACCGTAGGAGCACATCTACTGGATTATCCATAAACATTTGGGGAACACATAGGGACTATATCAGTGCCCTGTACCCGATTATCATGGATGTCCGTGACTACGAATCAGAATCTAACACAGTCCTAACTAAACCCTTCCAGAACTAGTGATATTTGGTCAACAGGTGGCGGAATACACATAATGACTGACAATATATATATATATATATATATATATATATATATATATATATATATATATATATATATATATATATATATATATATATATATATATATATATATATATATATATACACACACACACACACACACACAATATATATATATATATATATATATATATATATATATATATATATATGTGTATATATATATTCGCATATATATATATATTTATTTATTTATTTATTATTTATTTTATTTATTTTACATTTGTTGACCGGGCTAGTCTAGCTGGATATATGTCCATTTTCAGTAGAGGCCTGAGGAGAAAAGCTCCGAGACAATAACAAGGACAGAAACAAAGAAACATTTATACAAAATAGTACAAGTAATAATTTTTTTGTTTTTTTAACAGCCAAAAAAGAAAAAGTTGTAGTTCAGTTTCAGTAAGCAAAAAAAATATACAGAAAGTCATAATGGGGAGATACAAAAAAAGAGAGCAAGAAGTATTTAAACTTGCCATATAAAGAAGGTAGAGGAGTTTCAGTAAAAGAAATCAAGTTTGAGAGTTAGAGTTAGAAAGAGGAGAAAATAAGTATCAGTCAGGCTGAGAGCAGGGGCAAAGCCATTTGGTTTTCATGAAATTTTCAGCTGATTCTTGAAAAGGTTGGTGGAAGTAAGGGATGTGATCTCAGTTGGAAGTTTGTTCCAGGAATTGCCAACTGCATTTGAGAATAGGCAGTCTCCAGCTTTGTTAAAGGATTTGGTAGTGGCTACTTGTAGTTTTTTTAGCTGATCTTAGGGTAGGAAGGTTTTTATAAGAATTTACTAGGTTACATAGTATGGGAGTGTTTGAAGGATGATGTAAAATCTTGTGAATAAAAATAAGTTGCTGGTAAACTAGTTGGTTTTGTACTTCCAGCCATCCGAGATGTCTAAGGTTAAGGCAGTGGTGAGTACGGAAGGGGGTACCAGTGGCAAATTTAGCTATGTTGTTGTAGGTGGTTGCTAGCTTATTTAGATTAGTTCTGGATAGGTTGGTATATATAGGTGAGGCATAGAGTAGGGTGGAAATAAGGTGGGTTTGGGAAATAGAGATCTTTGCTGATTCTGTAAGGAATGGTCTGATTCTGTAGAGGAATCCAAGTTTTCTATTTACTGATTTAATAGTAGCGTTAATATGTGAGTCGAAGGTAAGATGGTTATCTATTAATACACCGAGGAGTTTGGTGGTGGTTTCAGGTGCTATTTCTGTGCCATTTTTGATTTTACTGTGAGATTGATAGAGGGGGATTTCTGTGTGGGAGTAAATAGAAGTAATTTAGTTTTTTTAGGGTTCAGGAGGAGACAACGTTGATGGAACCAGTTTTCCACTAAAGTAAAGACAGTTTGTGTGTTAGCCTGTAATTCAGCAGGGGATGATGCGGCACATACCAGAGTTGAATCGTCAGCATATTGTATGCATGTAGTTTGTGGAAGGGAAGTTTTTAGATCATTAATGAAAATTGTGAAAAGGAGAGGTCCAAGAATAGATCCTTGAGGGACTCCAAGGGTGATAGGGAGCTGAGAAGATAGATTGTTTTCCCAGAGGACTGCTTGTTTCCTGTTTTCAAGGTAGGATTGGGACCATTTTACTAGTTGCTGATCAAGGGAAAGTGATTCAAGTATATTTAATAGTATTTGGTGGTTAACCATATCAAAGACCTTTGAGAGATCTATAAAAAGAGCAGAAGATAGTAGGTTAGTATTCTTGTTTTTATTAATGCTATCTGTAAAGGATAGAAGAGCTGTTGTGGTACTGTGGTGAGGCCTGAAACCATGTTGGCAGTCAACTAGAAGGTTGTTTTGTAGGAGATACTGAAGTAATTGCCGATGGATGCATCGCTCCATAATCTTTGCAATGGGGGAGAGAAGGGCTATTGGGCGAAAGTTAGATAATTCATTTGAGGTACCTCCCTTATGCAGAGGGATGATATGGGAGATTTTCCAGATAGATGGGACATAAGATTCAGAGATGGTTCTGTTTATTAGGATAGAAATAGGGTAGGCAAGTGCACCAGCTGCGACTTGCAGGAATTCAGCTGGTAGCAGGTCAGCTGATGGTGTACATGGTTTTAGTTTAAGAAGCAAGGAGTGTATCAAAGATGTTGGTACAGGTTGAAGGTTAAAAGGCTGGGGTAATTTGGTTGGTGAGGGAAATGTAGTGGTGGAGGAAGGTAGTAAGGTGGTTGCTAGTGCTTGGACTGTTTCAGAGAAATAATTATTAAAGGTGTTGGCTATGTGGCTGGGGAGGTTTGGGTTAGGTTTGAGGGTAGGTGTTTTGGACTGTCCTGGGTGGAGTAATTTGTTGATACCTGACCAAAACTTTTGCGGATTATTTTGTTGGTTTTGTTGGAATTTGAGGTAGAAGTTTTTTTTGTCAAGGATTATGGATTTTTTTGTGGAATTACGAATTTGTCTAAAGTTTAGGTGATCTATTGGGTTTCTAGTTTTTCTCCATTTCGACCAGAATTTGTTCCTTAGTTGTATGTTTAGCCTTGTGTCCTTAGATAGCCAGGGGGCTGGTTTATTTTTTGTTCTGACAGTACAGGTGGGAGCATGTTGCTCAAGGATCTGCAAGAATGTTTCGTTAAAGTGTGAAATGGCTTTGTCAAGAGGTAGGTATTTTAGGGGTGACCAGTTGCAAGCTTTAAGCTCAGCTTGAAAATTACTTGGGTTGAATTTTTTTTTGTTTCTGGTCATTCTAAAAGCTATTGGATTATGAATGTTAGTCTTTTGCCTAGTGATGTAGGTAAGAGAATGGTCACTAATGTTGTCAGGGAGTATACCTGTTTGATAAAGATGGGGGTCCTTATTTACTAGAATCCAATCTAAGGTAGTTTGTTTTTTGTTAGGTTTGTGGATCCTGGTTGGGAAGGTAATGGTTTGGTGGAAGCCAAAGAGGTTTATATGTGTAGTGGGAGTGGGAGATGTACAGCTATTCCAATCAATATTAAAGTCACCAAGGAGTATGGTTTCTTGTGGCAGGGATATTGAAAGCCAGTTTAGGGTATTTTCGAGAGTACTAATATTGTTCCCAGGGGGGATGTAAGAGCAGATAATGTATATAGATTTTTTTGCATTAATTTGGAGCTTTGAGGTTAAGATTTCAGAGTTATTAGGAGGAGGAGGTTGCATCTCTAATGATGTAATGTTCAGTTCAGATTTGAACAATATTGCTACTCCACCTCCCTTTTTATTTATACGGTCTAGTCTGAGAATGTTATAGCCTGGTGGGACAATGTCATTATCTTTTGTTGTAGGTTTAAGCCATGTTTCAGTAAGGCATAAGATGTCAAAGGAATAGATGTCTAATAGGGCATGTAGTTGGGTTATTTTGTTATTAACACTTCTTATATTGAGTTGACCTATAAGTAGAGAGTAAGGGCTTTTTAGGACATTTAGGGGAGTGGAAGTAGGGGCTAATAGAGTATTTGGGATGGTGAGATTAGGACCAGGGTTTGGGTGAATGTCACCGTGTAGAAGTAAGCAGATTTGAGGGTTAAGTGATAGTTTAAACAATTTATAAAGAGAGAGCTGTCCTTTTTTTATTTGTAGGTATTTAATATGGGTTAGTCTATGAAACTGTGGTAGAATGAAGGATGAATAGGATGTTATGTTACAGTGTGTAAGAGAGGTGCTAGTAGAGAAAGGGTGAGTCTGTCTTGGGAGATGATAAAATGTAACAAAGGATGAGAATTCATAGGAAGTAAGGCAATGAGTTGTAAGTAATAAGGTGAGCCCAATGGATAAGAAAAGAATGTTGGGGAAAAAGGTTGATGATGATTATACATAGTTAGAGGTGTAGGAGATTTGGCTAAAAATAAAGAAAAAGACAATTTAAAGTGTAGTCATGATATGTGGAGTGCTTAGGGAAAATAGGTAAGAGTGGGTGTGGAAGGTAAGGCTAAGTAAATGGTGAACAGGTGTGTTAATTGTTATGAAGTTTGCGAAGAGATGTAATTGGTAGATTAGGGCTGAGGGTGTGGTTAGGGAAGTATAAGGTTGAGTGTACTGGGGGTGGGTGGGATTTGGGGGTAGGGTAGGGGAGCGGAGTGAGCCAGCTTAACGGAGCGGGTAGAGACAAGATGAGTGTTTGGCATCAAGTGAGAAAACAATCAGTCAGAGAAATGCTTAGCTAGAGGGAGAGATAAGTGTACTGGTCTGAAGAGCCAAGAAAATGCTATAGTGGTGGCAGTAAGAGAGACAGACAGTTTTCTAAAAGTGAGAGGGGAAAGATCTAGGCAGAGGGAAAGGCCTTAAGGAGATGTAAGGAAAAAGATAACTAAGAGATTCCTATATGTCTGGAAGGAAAAAAGTCTCTGTAGGGAGACACAAAAATTGCAGGCAGTACTATACAGGGAGTGAAACGGCAGATGGTAGAGAGGAGGATAGGCTGCTGGCTAACCTAGGTTTGGAAGTGTATCTTAGTCTGCTAGCAAGTAGTAATTACTATAAACACATAGTAGTCAGGTTTGTAGGAAAAATTACATACTTTCAGACTTCCTTTCTTGGAAGGTACAGAGATTTGAGGTAGATTAGTTGAGGCAGTAAGAGAGTAATTACTGGGTTCCTTTACTTCAGGCAGTGTAATTTGCTTCCTAGTTCAGGATATGCAAGGTTGAGGAGTGTGAAACGTTTGGATAGAGAGAAGGAGCTGTAGTGAAAATAAAAATCATTCATTTAGAAAAACAAAAAGAAAAAGCAGGGAAGTGTTAGGCATAAGCAAAAAAATGATATCAATGTAGACACCTTAATCGAGTATATACAGATATCATACCATAACAGGCTGGGAACAATTTGCTGTAGTAACAAGGTCCTCAGAAATACAACAAGAATATTAGTAGGAACACTAGAGAAACCATACTATGCCTTGGGTTGCCATAAACAACAATAAAGTAAAACAGTATGAGCCTATTTACAGTTGAACAGTTGGAAATCCAAAGTAAAATGTCCAAAAGAAACAGTGGTTCAACTAGTTGCAGAAAAAAAATCAGTGGAACACACAAATATTATCTGCAGTCAGGTCTCATTGCTCAGTACATAATAGCATACAGATAAACAAGCAGAGACCGTGCAGGTTTAAAGTTTGGCAATTCTTATCAAAACGGTACTGTAAAATACAAGTATAAATGCTGTTTCTAACAGCTGTTTTTCTGATGTGGTTAGACAATGCTATCAATTAACTGTAAACCATCACATACGAGGTGTTTTAAGAGTACTGCGCATTCATTGGGCGGGAAAAAAGATAGTCGCTAAATGCAGCAGACTTTGGATGGGTCCAAAACGCCATAGACCAGGGATAGTTAATTCTACAAAAAAATCAATATAAGCACATATATTCTGGATGCCAAGTGTGCAGGGTAATTCCTTACTCTAAGATGTGCTAAGCACTCGTAACTATGACCATGAAATCAACCTGAAACGCTGGGATACACAGTGATAATTACATATGGAATAATCCTCCAGCTAGGGGAGCTCTAAACTCTAAAACGCTTAACTCAATTAAATCATTTACTAGGTATGAAATATAAAGGTCGCTAGATCTAGCCAGCTACAATAAGTCTAAGTACAATTCCTAAATCTTAAATTGCAAGGGGTACCTTGTTTTCCTAAGCCTTCCTTGGGGAGAAGGAAAAAAAAAGTAACTCAATAGCCGCCAAAGGCTACACGTACAAAACCATTAGGTGGAATATTTTAAAATTCCTAGACCCAATTAAGCCTAAAATAGAGACCAAACATCACCTTTCCTAAGCAGTGTAGTACAATTAAGCATGAAAGTTTAACTACGAGATACTACCTGCATAACCCAAAAAAACGCTAGTAACTCCACGCGGTTGACACAGTAGAGCAAAAAAATATACTCGTGGTTCTAAGTAGTGGACACGCAATACGCAGCAGCAATAAAAGTATATTACAGTCACTTGTAACAGCAGGTATATATTTAAAACTATAACCGCTTTCCTGGGCAGCTGTTACATGTTAGTTTGTAGGTCTATTCACTATAAGGTAAGCCGGCTTATTAAAATAGGGCTGAAATCACAAGTAAAAAACAGTAAATAACTCAAGAGTAAGGTCGCTAGACCCAGCACGCTAGAAAATAGCAATAACACTTAATAGTATATATAAATATATATATGTTACTGTAGATATACACATGTATATACCTAGGTTATGGTACAGCAATTACGGGTAACATATGTTCAAACCGAGCATATGTTAGTGAGAGGTCCAATCAACTAACGTCTACCTCCCACACCCCCCCAGCTAGGCCAGTGTAACTTACAGACATGCAATAAAGGTAAATACACCACTGCTTTCCAGACCACCGGCAGGAAAGTACCAGTGGGAGAGATCTGTAAGGTCTACACTTCAAACATGGATCACGGTGTCCCTTGCGGGATACCAAAAATTTGCCTTGTAGGCAAACCAGTAATGGTTGAAGCGACCAGTTTGTAGTTGTACACGGAACAGTAGGTTGTGCAAGTCTGAAAACAAATGGTTTGACAAAACGTACGACATGTGTCCCGAGACAGGAAGAGTGTGCAGTGTGTAGGGGTGTGTTCATACCCCAGCTGTTCTCACAGTAAGTATGAGTCATGAGTGCTGTAGAGGGGTGTCAGGTAGGTGAATCATGGGTATGCAATAATGGGTCGAAGTGTGCAGGTGTTGGTTGGCAGAGATGTATTAGGCCCGCCCCTTTGGAAGTAATTAATATTCCTACGTGAGCATAGCAGACGCCCATACCTCCCAAACCTGAAAAGCACTTCTACTGGATAGTCCGTAAACCACTGGGGGAACACATAGGGACTATATCAGTGCCCTGTACCCGATTATCATGGACATCCATGATTACGAATCAGAATCTAACACAGTCCTAACTAAACACTTCCAGAACTAGTGATATTAGCTGGACAGGTGCCGGAATACACATAATGACTAATGACAACATGTATGAGTCATAAACAGCATGTACCTCGACAAACATGAGTGAATACATATGCCCTGTGACTGTCAATGTGTCAGGTTAATAGAACCAATCATCTAAATGTGTCCCTGAGGGTGTTATGCAGTGTCCCTGATACAGTGTTCATTCTCCCCCATTCGTATGTGAGGTCTGCTAGTGACAGAAAGCACATATTCCGCCGACCACCTTAGGTAGATGATAGCATTATAGTTTGGGGTTACCACCTGTTCGCCTTTATGAGGGACACTCCCCTCTGGGCAGTTGTGTCTTGGAAAATGAATCTTATTATGGCACATGGCCTGTGATTTCCTGCAAAGAATCCATATATTGTCTGTAGTGGTTGCATAAAACGATTTTGTTGTATCTGATGTAATAGGCATCACAAGGGATCATGCCCACCAAGCGTGAGTGACAAATGCAAGCACCAATGTTGGTGCTTGTGCAAGTGAGGGAGCGAGCAGGTGTAAGCATGTTTGGCTACCAGTATGTGAGTATTGCACTGTTAAAGAAATGTGGAGTCTAAACAAGTATAAGAAGCTGTAACCAGAGGTCAACAGTGCTTAACACCGTGCAAACCCACACACAACTGCTCCCAACTGCTGCAATGTGTCTTACTCACTCCGTATCCAATTTCCTTGTTCTGGCCGCAAACAATGAACCGTCCTTGCAAGTGTTGGTAGCAACACCCTGCACACACAGCTAATCTGAATTACCAATACACCATGGCAAATATACAGACAATAGACAGTACCACACACATACCATACAGCACAGCCATCCAACAGTATAGCAATGTACCAGCAGATATGTACGGACCACTGGTGTTTGCAGACCTAGCCGTCTTGTGTTTAAGTGTATGAGCATGCCCAGTATGACCATTACGCATGTTGTCGACTGACATTACCATCATACCTTCATGTGTTTGAGCATGGCCAATATGGTCAACTGGATCGCATGTGTTACATGTCCAGGTAGACAGTACTGTGGTGCCGACCCCTGCGTTGTACACTGACAGGTGGCATGCTGTGTCTGCAGGGTATCCATCGGTCATGTGGCATTGACTATTGCTACATTTCTGCACAGCGTGGAGGGACATCCAACTGTATCCACATTCCTACACAGCACCGGGGGGGGGTGCACATGACTGTTATATGTGTATGTTGGAAGGAGGGCACAGCTGACAGTTGTACACTTTTGCTACTACTATACTGGTATGTCAAGTACTCCATTTCAGTGTGTGGACCTACCTAATGTGCTGGCTAGAGGCATACCAGTGTACTCCAGATCCTAGCTTTAATTACCAACATATTGGTCTCAGACATCCTAGCCTTCACATCCTATATCCAACTGCCTGACCTGTTGTAGTCTGTCTGTGTGTGTCTGTGTGTGTGGGGGTCATCCATTTAGCATATTCAGAGGCCATTGTACAGCATTTGTCTGTGTTGGTCTACACCTGTCCAGCTAGTTGAGATTTGTGTGGGCTGTATGGACACACATGATGTTCAGCCCATAACCAGCAGTGGGTTAGGACACCCTGTGTACTACTGGCTACTATTGTGACCCTGGTATGTGCTACAGATGTCATGGTGCCACTATGGACGTGTACTGTCCGCTGCCCTAACATTCGGCCACCAAATTACCTTGCATGCTCACATCTATACCATAGCTAGAGGTAAAAACACATTCTAATACAACTACCAATTGATAGGTTGATTGACTTACCTTGAGGGTGTGCCAGACCTGAGGATGGTGCTGGAGGGCTGCCTATGTCGGATGCACACAGTGCACGTCCTATACATGGCTGAGCACAGGTAGTGTCATGTCATGTTTAGCATCCCTTTTACTGTCTGTGCAAGTCAGAGAGGGTGACATTCCCTGGGTACCTACTGTGCATATGCTATGCGTTGCCTCTTTGCCAAGACCAGGTCATACTGGACATGCATCCTTTCGCCTACTGGGTCCAGCTCAGTTAGTTCCTCCTCCGAGTCACTCTGTGCTTGTACAGGCCTTGGCATTGGTGGGGGGCTGTGTGGCCCTGCCCCATGCTGTTCCTGCTGCAACTGTTTCTGCAGGGTCATATTGTGTAGCATAGCACATACCATAACAATTTGGGTTCATGTTGTTGGTGAATGCTGCAAGACTCCACCGGATGTGTCCAGACACCGGAACCGCGACCTGAGCATCCCAAACACATGCTCAGTTATATGTCTTGCCTGTGCGTGTGCCTCATTATGGTGTAGTTCAGGTGTGTGTGCATTTCTGATGGGTGTCATCAGCCACTGCTCCAGTGGGTACCCAGCATCCCCCACTAGGTGACTGTAGGGGATGTCCATATTGGCAAAGGTGTGGTACAGCTGCGCCAGATGCCATATATTGGAATCATCATAGCTTCCAGGGTAGCCAGCACACACATTCAGTATAATGCCCTGGGCATCGCATATGACCTGGCAGTTGATGGAGGGGATGCCCCTGTGGTTAATGTAGGCCCTACCCCATTCACCGTGTGGTGCTTTGATGCATATGTGCGTGCAGGCTATAGCACCCACTACCCCAGGGTAGTCTGCCATTTGGTGGAAGAGATGCATATTGCTGGTCAACACCTCACGTGTGTTGAGGAAATGTACGTGCTCACTGAAATGTGGTGACATGGCATCTAGGAACTGGTGGAATACTCTGGATGCAGATGCCTGTGAGATCCCTATGATATCCCTAGTTTTGCTTTGGGAGGTACCTGTGGCTAGTATACCTAGGCCTACACATACCTTGGTATCCACTGGGATGGGTTTCTCTCAGCCTGTTCGATGTGTCAGGTGTGGCCGGCACAGCTCAACAATCTGCTGTAGGAGGTCTCTGTCCATCCCATCATGCTCCACTATCTCCAGCACATGTAGCCCCTGGTAAGTTACCCTGGGTCTGTAATGTCTTCTCTGTCTCCTCACTGAGGGTTGTTCGGCAGCATTCACATCCTCACCACCCTCAGCCTCCTGCACATGTTGGTCTATGTTGCCTGCTGCAGCCCTTATCATTTCGTTGGATTATTTCGTAAAATTTCCCCGCATGTATACACCGATGGTGTAGAGTATGGAAAAAACCCATGTGTATGGTGCTTGCTCACTCTATCGTAGTGTTCTGGGCTGGGCTGGGCCTGTAATCTGCTGATTGTGCTAATTATCACCTGTTTGCGCAGCTTGTTCACCTTGACTACTCTCCTACTGCTGTTGTCCCTCCCAATTGCACTAAGCAGGTATAGACACACCCCTAGCTTAGGCTTGCTAAGGCAGGAGCAATCCCAAGACACAGGGCTCCAATGTACGTACAGTATGCCTGACACACCCCCCTCCATGCTTTCACCTATATTCGAGTCCTGCACCTGGCTATCTATACACATACCCTCTTGGGATCTGCATCACACCATAGGGATCCATGGGATTCACTATTTTCCACCTCGGTTGCATAGCATTGTCTTCTAATGCATAGTTACATGACCCATACTGAGCCTCCAAAATAATAACCACTGCTTACTGTCATGCAGATCTGCACACAACTGGTTAAAAGTGCCTTACTATCACCGTATTCGATGTCCCTTGTTCTTCCCAGCAACAAAATAACTCGTCTCTACATGCCTCAAACCCGGGACCCTGTACACCATGGATGATGTGCTTTACCACTAAGCCATGGCAGATATACAAACATCTGAGGTGATCACATACAGATCATCCAGCACAGGCATTCAACAGTATAGGACGTGTTCCATCATGTAGATTTATGTGTGCTAATGTCCACACACACACATATATATATATATATATATATATATATATATATATGCACACATATACATATACACACATACGTAGATATAGAATATATATCACAACAGCGAACCACATGACACCAAAGCATTAGACAAGAATGAAAAGGAAACCACATGTGCCTCCTGCATTATGTACTGCTGTTACTATCAAGGCAAGTGTGTTTCGTTGCGTCACATGGGTCAGACCGTATTAAAGGTAAGATTAGGGCTGCTGACATTTACTCACCAGACCTATTGGTGAATGTATGTGTATGCCTTGCCAACCCAGTCTCTTGGGCGATTGTGACATTTATGGACACTATATAGGAGAACAACAAAAGACGCTCAACACATCCTGGAGCTAGCCACTCACAGATACCAACACATAGAATATGACTGCCAAACACACACACCTGTCATGCCTTGGAATACAACACCTACCTGTTTATTCTATCACACTACAGCATTATGCGGTTACAGAACGTGCTACCAAGATTACTGGGACACAGTACTCCCAGAGGCATACTTCTAGATGGGTGACATCATCAGCGATGGAAAAGATGCTGATAGGGATTGTATGGAGTGTGAGCAGTCAAAAAGCATTATTCTGTCCTCAGGTAGACGGAAACACACACACACACAATTGGCATGGCTGGGATTAGAACACAGACCTAACTACCTTATCACACTATAGCATTACGCAGTTACAGAACTCGCTACCAAGATTACCGGGACACACATCCATACATGTCGCAGAACATATATTAGTACAACACCATGTGACCCATGACCAGTGGACTGTACCTAGCTCTACAGCAACTGTGCAGACTACCCATGTACTGACACAGTTGCATCATATGTTATGCAATGCAATGATACCACTGATCATAACCAGGTTGGCTGTACACATAACAGAGGCCCTGGGTCATATACAGCTGTAACAGATGACTGTTGCTGTACACCAGTAAACACACTCATGTTTGGATATGACATACATGTACCTGCGATGGATATGTACATGCCCCACACACACATAAGATATATGTACATAGCATAGCTGTTGCTGTTCTTCATGCAGACAGGTGGCTACAGCAATTATACACATGCACATGGAAGGTAGGTCCATGGCTGTTAAATGCTAACAGTATATAAGGTGTGATAGCAATGATGACTGAGTTAACATTCCCTCTGTACTGGTTACCCATGACAACTATCATATCATACAACAGTCCATGTGTCATGTATGTCATCACACGTCCACCAATTGTAATGCATACAAACATGGCTAAATGACAGGAATGTAGGACCTACACACATGTACATGTAGTGGCGTGCGTTTAGCTACCATGCGTGTGCAGTAGCTGATATTTGCAGGTGATCTGTGTCTTACTACAACATGCAGTTGCAATGCAGCCCCATCATTGCCAACTGTATATGGTGAAATACTGACAGTATGGTAAGATGTACATCAGGTATGGACAGATGTGTGGACATAAAGTGGTGGGCCAACTTTGCAGATGGATGTTTGCTGAAGACAGCTCACAGGTGTGTCACAAGCCGTCCTACAATAACATGTGCAAACGCTAAGCTATCTTTCTGTTAATTGAAGGGGAAGACATACAACCTACACAGCGGTCAGGGTGCCACTGACTGTAAATCACTTGACACCTGTAACACTTAAGACCTCCCGTGTGCATATATCAGCACAATTGCCAAAGGTAGTGTTGGTACACATTGTAATGTGGGCAATACTGCTGCATGTCTGTCATACGTATCATAAGATAGCAGGTGTTTGATTCACAGTACTGCCATGTGTGTTTGCTTGTGTGTCTATATATGCCACGTATGGTGGGGAATACATCTCAATTGTTACACACCCCTGTACACTGTTGTAGAGATCTGTACATATTGAAGTGTAGAAAGCAAGACATAGGCAGGGGTGGGGTGTGTATCACACACATGTGAGCTATCTGTATGTGCATGACATAGGTGCATTCAGTTGTGGACTCCACAGTGTGTGTGTATGTATGTATGGCTGTCTGGTCCATGGAGCTGTGTACTAAGCTACAGTGGCTAGAGACATGACATCCATACCAGGTGACATTACAGGTACAGTTACATAGGGAGGGGAGTTTACATAGCAGTCTAGCTGATGACAAGGGTAGAGGCCAGTTGATAGCGTGAGGCCTCACTGTGTAGCAGTACTACACATTCACATTACAGGATGAGAACACACAGCTACAAACACAAGCACACACACACAGACACACACACACAGACACACGCACACACACACCCACACACAGACACCCACACACACACACACACACACACACACACACACACACACACACACACACACACACACACACACACACACACACACACACACACACACACACACACACACACCATGCATGTGATTTGACAGAAGGCATGCAACATGCATGTGATACAGCAGATGGCATGCAACTCAGACAATAATAGTGGTAGTTATCATACATCCCTGGGTTGCACACAACCGCAAGCATGTGTCATAGCAGAAGCCATGCATTTCACACAATCATGGTAGTAAGCATGCATCCCTCTGTTACACCATGTGGACTAGCACAAGTTAACAGTATACATGGCTGATGTGAGGCATATGACCTTGACATTAACATGTAGTATGACATGTAATCTGCTGATGTGTGCATTGACATGCATACATGTTTGACACAATGGTGTCCTGACACATGTACAGTGGTGTAATGGTGTCACATTGCAGTGTTGTCTGTACGCCCTACAGATAAAATCCACTTTTAGCAGATGTGCATGACCATTGAAGGGTATTATGAGGCGTCTATATTGCTATACAGTGTGAAGTACAGACACAGTGCCATTGCATGGAATCATGAGGCATCTCTATTGCTATACAGTGTGGATTACACACGCAGTGCAAAGCCATGACTGTGTGCATACACAATACATATATACTGTGGATTGTGACCCAAGTCACTGAGGTGTATACACACTATACCATGATGTGTAATGTGTGACAGATCACCGAAGGACATACGGATGATGCCTCTGCACATCTGCTAACATATCTTAGTTGCCTGGCAACCAAGTCCACACATGGCAGACTTGTCAATACATCATGTCCCACATGACATTTGTGTACCACACACACAAGGTGCATGGCTGACAGTAATGTCCAACAGCAGCAAGGGAAATGTACTGTATCTGTGACCTGATGTTGTTGTCTGTGTATGTATGTGGATGCTGTACAGGTGACTACTGTCATGCTGTGACACAGTCATGATGTTCAACCCATCTTATGTGGTCGAATTAAGTGATGCCTCCACAAGCTGTGCACAGGTTTGTAGGATGTCCGGTGTTCCACATCTGCAATATAACCATTCAACAAAGGCTATAGTTGAACCATGTGTAGTCAATGTACAACAGGGTGTACACATAAACACATCACATCTACTGTGTGTTGCTACATGTCTCTGGCCATCCTCCATGGCCATGTGTGAACATGTGTTGTCCAAATGGTTGTAATGGCCATCTATCTCACATGTCTGTGTTGTCCCATATGACGTACATCCATAGATGTCAGAGATGTCAGATACTTCACTGTCCACAGGGTTATTGCAGACAAAGGGTTGTATGTTTGGTATGTGGGGCATGTTTTATGGGATAGTGAGACAATGTTGCAGCCGGACCACTACATGTAATAGACATGTCAGATGGCACATCACAATGTGTGCACTCATTGCAGGGGCATATTCCACAATGGTGAATCCTGTGGGCTGCCCATACTCCAGCTCACTGTGTAGTACTGTTTGTGTACCCCACATGTGTAGTTCTGATGTATAGTACATATTCCTACATTGAACAACACCTCCACCGTTGTATGCACAGCTGTCCACACATCTAGCAATGACAGTTTCTGTGGTTTCATGTCAGTGTTTTACTTAGTTTGTAAGTATTGCATATGAGTAGCCAGTGTGATGGATTAAAGATGCGACCTGTATAATGTGACCGGACCATACATTGTGTACATGTGTTAACTGGCCACATGGCGAATAGATCTGTGCATTAACATGCCTGATACTTATAACTGTCTCACCTGCAATGGTCTGCTGTCTCTGTGGAATGCCAGAGTTACCTATATAGGGGTAACACAGCAGTATGATCATTATCCACGACTGTATGACAGCTACAGGGTGCAATGTGCATGTTTACACATTTGCCACTACAATAGGATATACTATGGAGTATGCACATGTGTTCCTACACAGAGTAGCATACTATAGTATGTGGCATGTGTGTATACATGCCTTGCATATGATGTTAATTTACATATTGTACAGTGACACATGCAACTAAATAGGATATAATAGTTATATGTGCAGTAGGGACTTACCAGGAAACTCCAGGCTCTGTGGTTGAGAGACAACCATCTCCACGATGGCAGCTAGGGTTTGTGGATGCTGTTCTGATGGTGTCCCCAGGTTGACAAGTAGCTCCTTGGTACGTGTGAGTGGGGGCTGGGTTGGTGGCCCACCACCTGTTGCACCTTGTTCTCTGGTGATTGCATTCACATGCTGTTTCGCACATCTGATCAGGTCCATGCAGTGTCTACACACCTGCTGGTATGTGCGGTTATGGCCACCCACATCATTAACCCTCCTGCGAAGTTCCTGCCACAGGTCATCACGCTGCTGTGCATGCTGTGGCATATGGCTAAACAAGACATCATAGTTGTCTTGGAGGAAAGGTATAAGGGCCTCATCCTCCAAGCGGGTATAGGCTGGGAGCCTTGCTTGAGGCATATCTGGAAGACGTAATGATGGAGACAGGTCACAGTATCTCAGAGATGCACAGAGATACAGCTGCACATACATGTGTATTACATTTAGCACATATGAACAGTTGTCTTTGCAAATCTTCATGACACTGACACCACTGACATGTTTGTGTCACACACATGTGACACCCAATGGGGATTGGATGTTATCACCATATATGTGTGTCACCTGATTACATTGCTCATACTCCATGTGGATGCTGTCTTGATATGGGCATGTCTGTTTGCCTTTACTGTTGTTCTTACCTATCAGCACATGCCTGGATGTGTCCACATTAATGCTGTCGACCTTGATGCTGTGTATATGTCACATATCAACACATACACTGCCTTAACGGACATGACCTGTGACAATGCAGACATGCACAAGGAAGCCTTTACATGCATGTGTTTTGCCATATACATCTACCCGGCACTGTATAGCAGTTCAACATCCTGCCACGTATCGCCTGTGTTGCACATGTGATACACATGGGACAATGGCTAGCCGGATGGTATTTGCAGGGATGGTTATCAGCTATAGCATGTACGGCCAAGGTCATATAGTAGTCTGTATGCCCTGGGACATGTATGAGTGTAGAATGTAAGGTTTTCTAGGTGTAGCCGACAGCCATGTTTCCGGCGCCAGGTGAAGCAGTGCCACATAACTGATCCAGACGGTTAATGATACATCTACCATGCAGTCATCACACCATGTCTGACAGAGGTGAAATGTGCAGCTTTGCTGGACAGGGTTGCATAGTATGGCAGGAGTATGTAACATGTATGTCACAAGGATCTATCCAGCATGTGGCGATCCTTGTACTAAGAAGGTGGATGTCCATGACGTATGTATTTCAGATGAGGATATGTATGTGTAGCATGTCCAACATCACAGTGTTGGACATGTCTTTTTGCCGGGTAGGCATCATGCTACATAGTGGAGATGAGGATTGTGAAGGCTGGTGTCGCCCATCCAAACATGGACAATGCCCTTTAAAGGTGATATGTGATCTGATATTGGTCACATGAGTGATGAATATGGCTGAACAATGATCTCCATGCTCATGGACGGCACCCTGTCATGACTAGTGTTGCCTCTTATGACTATCTAATAGGCTTGGTGACATCACTAGCTCAGGGAGGTAAACTGCACAGCACCATCCCTTACATACAGTGTCCATTATGTTGATCGCTGCCTAGGTGGTAGTTCATGGGCACAGGGTTATTAACCTAGCAGTGACAATGCAATATGCAGCTGTCAGATTGTGCACATATGTCACACACCTCACCCACAAAGCCCATTCTGTATGTTGTCCACAACACTGAGTCAGCTATTGTTCCTAGGTCATAGCAATTCACATACTTACATATGCAGATGCCTCCCATTTGTCTGTGTGGTATGGGCTGCAATGAGGGGGAGTACAATGAATTAACCCTTTTTTACTGTAGCTGCCACTGGTGTGATATGCACATATCACTCAGACACCTTTTGTAGTGTTGGTTCTGTCAACAGTCCACTGTCGGAACACTCCTGTGACATACAAAGGTACATCTAGTATACTGAGTGTAGGTGGAACAAAGTATGGGTGATGATGTCCTATGTCCTGTCACAGGTATGATATGCAGTGTGAAATCATCTGTACTGTCATCTACATCTGTACTGCTAACAACATATATGTTGATTAAGGTTCATGGACTTTCAAACCAGACTCAGAAGGGTAATAGTGCAGTGCCTCCCATTATGAGTGGTGTTTCCACGTTGTGGGTTGTGATAACTGTTGGTGTGCACCATTCAGTGTTTTCACAGACTGACATGAAGCTATGTTTTACATGATGTGTATGTGTAGAGCAAACTGTTTTGCCATATGTGTATGATACAACCAGGGATGTGGACAGGTCACATGCAGCCTGAGTGCACCTTGTGCCATCATAGTTATGGTTACAGGGGCTCTGTAGTGTTCATGGATATGTGAATGTGTACCTGTTGGGGGGGGCAGTGTGTTTATGTTATCTGACATGCTATCTGTATTGCTTATTCATGATTAGCACTTGTTCAGAGCTACTAATTACTATAGCACTCAATCTTACTCATTTCCTACAGATAGACACTGTTTGTACTTACATTTCCAGCTTGCTTAGAGAAAAACAGCTGTTGTACACACATTCCTCACATATCTAGTGAGAAATAGTTAAATATTCAGGCATGTCCAAGTGTCAATTCCCAGTGTTATCGCCTGTCTATATGATGAATATGGGCATCATGAGGCAATATAGAAATTGTCTTGTGTACACAGTCAATGCTCCCCTCCTAACATACAACACTACAACCAGTGGGAGATGCACATATGTAGCCATGCTGGAGGTAAAGCTCTCTCCAACCCAGACTGAACCTGACAATCATGTGGGGATGTTAAATGTTTGCACCACACCACACTCATCACATAGTCTCACTAGATCTCCACAACCACAGGCCACACATAGTAAGACTCCAACATTTGCGGAGCCTCTCAATACTACTCTGTCTAGGCAACAGAGAACTCCAAAGCAGAAATGCAGGCAGCCCCCATCACCCAACACAACACCAATTACTTATAGCCCACAGACTCAGTGTGCCCATCAACTACAGCCAATAGGGCGATATAACGTACCCAACACACTAGTCATATGTGACTCTATATGCAGTCACACTGATGTCCCACTCAGCCAGCTGCACAAGGTGATAGTCACTTTCAGCTGGCTGTCGGATAACAGGATCCGCAACATAACCTATGCACTCAGGTCACTCCTCAACAGGTACAATATGACTGTGTCATTCTCCATGTTAGTGTGAATGCCCTGCGATGTAACTTCCTGGACTACATGTACAGAGACATGGAATAGCTCTCCAATCTTGTAGCCCAGGCAGGTATTGCCCTAGCCCTGAGAAGCATTCGGCATTTGTCCAGACTGATAATGCAGTACAAGGACTGAATTATTCACTTCTACAGTTGACTATGATTCTGGTGTCATTCCAGTAGTATCCAGTATCTGTCTGCTTTGAATGACATGGTCGACAGAACACGATGCTTTGGCACAGATGGCTTGCCCCTGCCGGCTCTGGGATTATGAATAACGTCTACGGCTCTTGCTGCTCCTGTAGTGCCTGTTTTAGGCACGGTTCAAATAACATATTCACCACCATAAGAGGGACAGGCAAGCAAAACCTGAGGGTAATGCTACTCAATGTTTGACATCTTCATCTCAAACACACTCACCCGAGGCACTCCTTGTAATGGACCACTTTGATATCTCTGCAGTGACTGGGATCTGCTTCTAGGCTCCTGAGAGCACCCCTGCACTAACAGGCTATTACTCAGACCACACCGTTCAGTCATGTAACCAGGACCAGAACACCCACGGTGAAGGTGTGTCCATATTTCCCAAGGATATACACATCTCCAGGATGGTTGCTTAGCACAATGCATCAGAAATAATCCAAGTACAACTAACTGTGGTCATAACTGCTATACAAATTGTAGCTTGCTACAGATCCCCCACCATACCCCACGGTTAACAGTCCTCACTTCTTGGTGTACTGGAAAGTAGGGTTCAAACAGAAACTACTGAAGTGCGACTGACACTACCCCACCATTAACTGGGATACCTACTCATGTACCGACACAATAGGCCAATGCTTTCTGGGATTCATAACCTCCAATCGGCTGGATCAACCTATCCACACCACCACCAGGGCTAACAATATCCTAGACCTGGACATTACCAACATGTGTGACTGGTGTTCCACACCTGGGGTTATCTCCTCATTGGTCAGATCCGAACGTACGCTAATCACTCTTGTTATCCACATCCTGGCACCACACCCTTTATGGAAAACACAGTACAATACTTCTACAAAGCCAACTTCAGGCTTCTTATGACAGCAGTAGTAAATGTCATGACACCCATGCAGATGGACAATACAGTTACAACTGCTGAATCATACACAACTGCACTTAATTAGCATTTACATGACTGCATGGATCATGCTATCCCAAACAGAGCCATGATGGTACCCACCAGAAAATGGATGCCACTCTAGTGGTCCACTGCCATGGACATAATGTACAACAGAAGGAGGAGACTGTTGCAAAGTAAAGTACAATCCCATGAGTGGGGTAGCTCCCTGGTCAGCCTCAGTAGGAATCTGTGATGTCTTATCACATCCTCCAAAGCTAGCTACATAAAAATTACTGTGACTCATTCCAAGGACTACCACAAAGCATTCTATAGGTATGTCACTACTCTCGATGGCGATACCCACATCTGCTCTGACAAACAGCAGTTAGGCATGAACATTACAGAACCGACTGATATTGGCAACATCCTGGCAGATAGGTTCAGTGCTAACTTTACACCCCTCTCACACCCTAAAGGGCCCAAATCTATACAGGAACAATGCAGAGTCCAAAGCTGCACTCTCTAAAGCCAGGAACACAGATTCCATGTGACCATACAACATCCCAGGCTGCGATTTACATGAACTTCAGAACGAAATGGCTCCCCACTTGGGCACCAAATTCACTAATAGCCTTGCATCAAGCATTGTGGCCCCTGAATGGTGCACAGCAACAGTTATCACACTCCACAAAGGTGGTGCCAGAATGGACCAGGGGAACTATTGCCCTATACACCTGACTAGACTGTTCTGCAAGGCTATGGAGCACATCTTCATGGATCTCATTCAGAGAGACATTGGTGGCCTCCAAACCTTTTATCTCACCCAGTTTGGATTTGTTATGGGCAGACCATGACTCCTAAACCTGGTGGAGTCCTTTGAGACAGTTACCAAGGCAGTAGATGAGGGTAAGGATGTCCACACAGTCTACCTTGTCCTCTCAAAGGCTTTCAACACTGTTCCCCATTCTGGTATTGTCAACATACACATCCATCTGCACATCAACCCCTATGTCACGAGATGTTATGCAAAGTGGCTCACGGACAGAACCCACACAGTGAGGGTAGCATACCCTAGTTGCTACTATAAATCAGTTACAATTGGCATCCCCCAGTCCTCGGTCATAGGGCCCCTCATGGTCATTATATGCTTCTCTGAGGTACAGGCTAGCACAGAAGGACTTACCCTGAATAGGTTTGCAGATGACTCGAAACTAGGGGCCATGATTGATTCACCAGCTGATACAGACACCCTCCATAATGGTGTCACTGGGACGGATACCTGGTGTCAATAACATGGCCTCAAGCTGCATGCCACAAGGTGCATAGACATCCCCTTTGGATTACAGCAATCACCTGCTGACTATCACATAGGTGGTAGTCCCCTACATACATAAGACACAATAAGGGATCTTAGAACCCAAGTAGATAGCACCCACTCCTTTGATAACCATATTGCCAAGGTGGCGTGGATATCCTTCTACGTGGCCACCCTAATCTCTAATGGGTTTGTAGCCAGAACAAAGGCAGCCATTGTACCTCTCTACTCATGACTTATGAAACACATTAAAGGGTACAACACCCCATTTGGGATGTACCTTATGAGACAACAGCAATGGCTTTAAATACCACAACATTACCACACCAAGAGGAATACTGACCTCAAAGGGATGACATATGCAGCCCAACTACAGAAACTCCAGCTGTACTCGTTTGCATACAGCATACTCAGAGGTGATCTCTGCTGAACATACAAGGTCCATGTCCAAAACAGTATTGATGGATATGCTCCACATAAACAAAAGCACCTGAGAGCCACATGCCCTGAGATATGTACAGGACTGCATGGATCAGGCAATCCCAAACAAAACTAAGACTCTTTGTACCAAAGGCAAGCATCCAGTCTGGTGGACCCCAGCCATAAACAAGCTTTACAACAAAAGGAGGAAGCTACTACAAGATAGAACAAAATCCTTGAAAGGTAAGACACCTTTGATCATTATAAGTAAAAAACTAAGAGCTCTCATAAAATCATCCAATGCAAATTTTGAGAGAAAAATCACCAAGGACTCAAAAGACAATCATAAGGCCTTCTTTAGCTATGTTAGAAACCTAGGAGGAAACTCCCAGATATGCTCAGAATTAGTTCAAAATGATGTGAAGATTACTGAACCTACACACATTGCCAACATACTGGCTGACAGGTTCAGTGCAAACTTCTCCCCCCCCCCAAAATGAGAGATATCTATACCAGAGGATTGTAGCCCCCCAAACATCTCCAACACCCAGGTGAGAAATGCTCTCTCCAAGGCAAAAAACACAGCATCCATGGGACCGGATGGTGTCCCTGACTGTGTGCTCCATGAACTCAATGAGGAATTAAACCCGCAGTTAGGACAGCTGTTTAATCTTAGCCTCACCTCAGGATACGTACCCAAGGAGTGGCGCATGGCGACCGTGGTCCCACTTCACAAGGGCAGTGCCTCCACCAACCCTGGAAATTACCGTCCCATTAGCTTGACAAGCCTTATCTGCAAAGCCATGGAGAGGATCATAATGGAACTCATAAATAAAGACATAGGGAACTTGCAGACTTTGGATCCAACCCAGTTTGGCTTTGTCAAAGGCAAATCATGCCTTTTAAACTTGGTTGACTTTTTTGAAACAGTCACCAAGGCCATTGATGAGGGTAAGGCAGTCCATACAGCCTACCTCGACCTGGCAAAGGCCTTCGACACAATACCCCACTCAGGTATCATCGAAAAACTCATCAGCTTGAATGTAAACCCATACATCACAAGATGGGTTGCAAACTGGCTAAGTGACAGAACCCACATGGTCAGAGTTGCTGGCGCCATGTCAGACTCAAAGCCTGTCACAAGTGGTGTCCCACAGCGCTCAGTCCTGGGACCACTCTTGTTCGGCATCTACTTTTCTGAAGTACAAGCAAACACAGGAGGGTTATGGCTAACAAAGTTTGCAGATGACTGCAAACTGGGCGCCATAGTCGAAAACACATCTGACACAGATATCCTTCAGAAGGGCCTCACAGAAATGGATAACTGGTGCCAGAGCCATGGCCTAAAGTTAAACGCCAAGAAATGCATAGTCATACCCTTTGGGAAAAACAAAGTTACCCCTAGCTACCATATAGGTGGCAATCCACTGAGCACAGAAGAAGTCATCAGGGATCTGGGGACCCAGTTTGACAGTAACCTTTCGTTTGACACTCATGTTGCCAAAGTAGTTAGGAAAACCTTCTACATTGCCCACCTGATCATGAAGGGATTCACATCTAGATCAAGGGAGGTCATCATCCCCCTGTACTCATCACTCATTAGACCTGTGATTGAGTACAATGCTCCATTCGGAATGTATCTGACCCGACACCTGCAGCAGCTGGAAAGGCCCCAAAAGTTCCTCACCAAAAGGATAAAGGGTCTCAAAAATATGTCTTATGCTGCCCGACTGAAAGAACTCCAACTCTATTCAGTCGCATACCGCTTGCTCAGAGGTGACCTGTGCCTGACATATAAGGCCATGTCAAACCCAGATTTGATGAATATGCTTCACCTCAAAAAATCTAGATCCCTCAGAACCACAAGGGCGGGAGACTTAAACCTTGACACGGTTATTAAAAGAATGTGCTGGAGGGACAGATTCATCACCCATAGACTCCCTATGCTGTGGAACAAAATCCCGGTATATGTGAGGCAGAGCACCTCACTGGCCTTGTTCAAGAGGAATCTTGACCAATGGATGGGAGATCGCAGATATACCCCAGGGATTACTTCAGTGTCACTGCTTGACAGAGGCACAGCAAAATAATAGGCATAGTCTTCTTCAAACTAAAGGGGTGGCAAAAGTCACATAACTATGGGCTAGGCTTATAAATGCCCTTGGGCAGATAGCCTAGTATGAACCTATGAACCTATGAACCTATAAATGCAACAATGACTAGGACGTGCTGGAGGGATACATTCCTGACCCGGACACTCACCATGCTTTGGAACGTGATTCCTATGTACATAAGGCAGGGACCCTCACTAGCACTCTTCAAGAGAAACCTTGATGAGTGAATGGGAGACAGACATGTACTCCAGGGATCACTGCAGTGGCTCTGCTGTACAGATGTGCAGGAAACAAATGGCTCTGCTGTTCACAGGAACAGGACACTAACCTAGGGAGGTGCTGCAAGTGAAAACACTGTAGTTAGACTTACAAATGGACTTGGACAGACAGTATAGTACCTAACTATGAACCTATGAAGCTACTACAAGTCCTTTGTGCATGGATAATAGACTAGCTCTTCCATTTCAGTTAACTATCATGCTGATACACTGTCTGGTGACTGCAAGTCATATGTATCCTGTTATTGTGTATTGTACATGCCAATAGACATACCTGATGTTTGCATAATATAACAGTAATGCTATGTAAAATGTTAGACATATCTACCTACAATACTGTACATTTCACATTTTTGCAACAATATCCCATAATGCAAATCATAATTGCACAGCAGGACCACCTTAGACATGTTATTCTCAGTTATACACCCATACATATGCCTACTGTTACAGTATATCAACATATACTATCCCCTGTTATGGCACGTACTTGTTGAACAAACCCTGCCACTGACAGCGGCTCAAGTGGAATTGTTGTGTTTAAAGTCCTTATGTAGAATCCCTTGTGGTGTATGAGGTGTTTACCTTGTGGCCCACAGCAGTATACACAATTTCTACGAGCGTTACTATGCTCAAAAATACATCACTACATAAAACCTCTTCCCACTGTATGCATTGTGTACACTTTCATTAATACAGAACAGGCACTACATACACTAGCATACTGAGTGTTCTACATACCTTCTTAGTAGTCTGAGTTGACGATAATATCCGTCCTATTCCTTTTCTGTTTTAACGGTTTTCTCATATATACATACTGTTTGAATGTATGACAAGCCATACTTTTATACGTAGATACCAGTAACATGTGGTATCCTGCCACCAATTGGTGTTCCGGAGTAGATGATTACATGCACATCAGCTGTGCAGCTACTCCATTAGCCAATTACATGGCAACAGTGGGGTATAATTGAATACTCCACTTGGGCATTGTCCCTTTGCCCTACCTTCGAAGAAGACTGCCTGAATGTATTGTTTGTGAGGAATTGCAGCAGCTATATGGAGAGACACAGAGATATTTTAACTTCATGACCCCCGTGGATTGTGTGTAATGGCTAGAGGATGTAGTTCTACATGTGAGTGTAGCTGTTATATCAGCCGTCTGATACAGGATTATTGCAAACAAACCCTGTAACATCGGCGTCTGTTCCATTGTACAACAACAATTTCACATAGGGCCATTATAGTGTGTCTCTCACAAGGTATGTTAAGGCTTCTGCAGATGTCATAGAGTAAGCGGATGTTTGTGATGATATTACAGTCTGTATTGCAATTGTTTCAGGTGTGGGGGAGATCTAGGTGGATGTACATAGCAGATAAAGGTGTGTAGGAACTGCATTTATACATATTCCATATGTGTGTGAGGGCTACTTCCCTAATTGAAGACCTATCTAATAGTAGACTAATACTATGGTTATTGCAGGCTTATTCATTAAGCCATTGTTAATTGGTTCCTATATAGCATGCAGGTGATTTTGGTCCTTCAATCCCTTCAGAAATACATCATTATGTAATGAAATGTTGCTACATGAAAGCTGTCTCATGTATTTCTGTGACAGATATTTGCACTCATTGGAGTTGTGTTGGTGACTGAACCTCTTTGGCTTGGGTTGCCACCTTTTCAAATGGCCATAGTGGGATATTTGTAGGACACACATCAGATTTTAGAGGCTGACACATACCCACGGTCAGTAAAAAGTATAGAACTTTACATATATGCCTATATAAAAGCTTATATTCTTGTAGCGGTTTACTTGCTTATCCTGTTTCTTGTTACATGTAGGTATGTTAGATACAGATGACTATTTTATGCAACCATTACATTAACTATGGAGCATGCAGAATATCTAGAGATTGTAGGACATTAGTATTTGTACTCATTTTGGTCAGGACACTACCGCACATAGAGGGACTAGCCCTCACAAGGTGGGACAGGTGGTAACCCTATGTTTAGCTCATGTCCATAGCACATATTTGTAATAGTGTATTATAGCAATAACCCATGCCTGGGTGTGGATAATGGTGAATTTACCCGCGGTTGGTGTGGTTTGTTCATGAGGGCGAAGCCCGAGTGGCTAAACAAAGACAACCGTGGGTAAATCCAGCATTACCCACACCCAGGCGTGTGTTATTGCTATGATATAGTCTCCATATCCTTTGTTCATAACGTTCAGTTGTGGCAGAATGTGTGATTGCTATGGTCCATGTTGTGCACATATTTGAAGACTTCAACTGCTGTATACAGCATACCCATGGATTCAGGAACGCACACACTTCCAACAACCACGTTACCGCTCACAGACTCCCAAACCCCACAATACTGAACACTCAAACTCACGACACAAACTCCCAGAACTAACACAAACACAGAACACACACATGCACACACAGACACACTGCTACCCATCACATCCAAACAAACCATCCTACACTACGTATGGCCAGGTGGCCATGCCTCATACACACCCCATGTGGGTGGCTGCAACCCCCCCCAACACCACACCTACTGTAATAATCTACCTCTGAGATAGCATGAACAGACTCACGAAGCAAACCCACACACACACACACACACACACACACACACACACACACACACACACACACACACACACACACACACACACACACACACACACACACACACACACACATTACAGTCCCACGGAAACACACACAGCACTCAGAACACACACTTACACACACTACAGCAATCAGATACACACTTAAACACAGTACCTACCTGGACCGCAGCACCAGAAGCACTAACTAAATGTCCCTTAACATCGTGATAATAGTACTCGCGGTTCTAGTGTTCCGGTACTGTGGTCTTTCGGTCTTTAAGCCTCGTGATTACGCGTGTCGGTATGTAAAGCATTCGGTATTTGGTAGTATCCTATTTATATTTACCTCCATGGTTGTGTACATGTTGTTAACCTATCTATATATTTGCATATATACGTATGTCCATATATATCGACATATATCTCTCTATCACCCTTTCTATCTCTATATTATATATATATATATATATATATATATATATATATATATAGAGAGAGAGAGAGAGAGAGAGAACACACCTTTTCTTGGGTACATGGCAGTGTATACTATTTCCTGAACTCCACCCTTTTGTGTTTTAACCTGTCACAATACACACCTGCCATTGGTACATCTCAGGTAGCTTAGTGGTAGGTGATTGTATACATGGTTGCGTGTTCTACTTCTGGCAGTGGTCGTTTTACCCCTCAGAGCAGGCACTATTAGTACAAGTGTGAACAATGCAGATTTCAGTGGTTCTGGCCAGCTTTGCCCGTGATCTGTGCGATATTCAGCAAAGCTTAGACCTGTTGGGACCTGCTGACGGACGTTTTTCTGTGGATTTGTTTTTGGTGCTGTCGAATAAAGTGTTCTGGTGTTCAGCTGGAGGAGTGCTTCCGTGTTTGGTTTATTGGTTTTGCATTTTCGAATTAAGCGCCTTTTGGGTTTCGTTTGTTACGGCGCTTGCCATGGACAGCAGTTCCACAGCTTTGAACCGGGATGATGTGGGACAGTCCCGCAAATTGATCGGACAGTTAACGGAGTTGATTGAACTCCTTACTCCGCTTTGTTCGGGTTTGGTTGGTAACAGCAGAAGCAACGAGGGTGATGGCATGTCCGAAGGGACAGGTGAAAATGGATTTTCCAAGCATAAAAGGAAAAGGCACTACATTGAACAGAGCCCTGGGCGGATGGAGGAAGCGGAACCGAATGGTAGCGACTTCAACCCTGCCAACACACCCCTGGCTTTACATACATCTAATGAGCATTTGAATCGTAATGAGAGTCGAGTTTTGGGTGATGTCCGAAGTAACCAGAGAAATTGTATAGGCTCCAAAGCCTCAGGTACTGTTCCCACTATTTCAGCTACTTTCAACTTAATTGAATGGTTGAAAAATCCCATGAACATTAATTTAAATGGGGCAGAGGAAGGTGCACCGATGAATGGTGACCCCTATGCTCTGAAAATAGATAAATTAACTGGACTTATGCACAGATACAAATCTTTGAATATTGAAAATTGGTATCTTATGGAATGTATTAAACAAAAGATTGTACCAAAGGGTCTAAGGGTTTGGAAGTACCCTAATAATGTAGAACCTGGTACATCATTCCATACAGAGCTTATAAATGTTTTTAATGATTGTGGTATTAGTGTTTTGAGGCTCATTATTAAAGAAAATAATAGAAAGTTAGAAAAATTAGAACAGGAAATTACAGTTTTGGACGGTTTCATTAAAAAGGATATGTTGTTTGAAGTTAAAAATGAAAAAGAAAGATACTTGAGCATAGGCTCAGCTGTTGATGCTAAATGTATTTTGTTAGAACAAAGAAAGATTAAGAAATTAAGGAGGGATATCGAGGAATATCAAAATGATGTAAGTTATCCAAAGCCACCTACTATGAAATGGGAACATAATGGTAGAGTGGGCTTTAACAAGAGTAATATTAAGAATAGTTCTAGAAATACATATGGTGAAGAATATGAGTGGATAGATTATGAAACTGAATTTCCACCATTGACAAATGAGACAGTGCAATATGGTAATAATAAAAGGTTTCAAAATTTTCAGCGGAGGGGAGGGAGAAGGGGGAGAGGGAGATATTAGACAATTTAACAAATACCCCTACCCCCACCCCTATTTGTTCCCCTAATGAGACTGTATTTTCTACACAGAATTTGATATCTGTCCCTAGATTAACAACTGAGACAGAATTGGATGTAGGTATCCTACATACAGGAACTACTTATACACTTAACAACTTTTCTATTTATAATTTTAGTAACATTTCTATCAATAAAATACATTTTGATGTCCTGAGTAAAGGATTCAAATTTATTCCTAAGATGAAAGGCGACTTAGTCCAGACTATAATAGATATGAAATTGTTCTTAAGGAAGGTAAATCTGCAGGTTACATTACCCCCTAAGAACTTGGACATTACTTCCCAACAATGCATGCTTACTAGAAAAAGTACGTTTAACCCGCCCTACCACCCACAAATAAAAAACTTAGATTCAGTATTGGAGAAGAAAATCAGATAAGAATTTAAATATACAGTTAATGAATATAATATTACAGTGGAGGAATCTAAGTTGTTGAACGAGTTAAGGTTTAATAATCAAGTTAGAATTATGAAACCTGATAAAGGGGGAGGGGTGGTTATTATGGAAAATATTATTTATGATGGCAAAATGAATATGATTTTAGGTGACGGCAATAAATACAGAATAGTTTCCTTGAATGAAGTTCAACTGGCCTACCAAAAAATAGATAATACTTTAAATAATATGCTTTTGGAAGGTACCATAGATGTCAAGCTGCATCAATTTTTATATGTATCTAAACCTAAGATACCTGTTATCTTCGGAATTCCGAAGATACACAAAAATGTTAGTGACCCGCCCTTAAGACCAATAGTGGCAGCGGATGGTTCCAAGACTCTTACTTTAGCTAAATATGTGGATATTATAACAAAGCATATTTGTACGAACAATAAATACATACTAAAGGACTCTTGGGACCTGCTGAGGGACGTTTTTCTGTGGATTTGTTTTTGGTGCTGTCGAATAAAGTGTTCTGGTGTTCAGCTGGAGGAGTGCTTCCGTGTTTGGTTTATTGGTTATATATATATATATATATATATATAGAGAGAGAGAGAGAGAGAGAGAGAACACACCTTTTCTTGGGTACATGGCAGTGTATACTATTTCCTGAACTCCACCCTTTTGTGTTTTAACCTGTCACAATACACACCTGCCATTGGTACATCTCAGGTAGCTTAGTGGTAGGTGATTGTATACATGGTTGCGTGTTCTACTTCTGGCAGTGGTCGTTTTACCCCTCAGAGCAGGCACTATTAGTACAAGGGTGAACAATGCAGATTTCAGTGGTTCTGGCCAGCTTTGCCCGTGATCTGTGCGATATTCAGCAAAGCTTAGACCTGTTTTGCGCATATCCATGTAGTCATGTTTAAACTACGCTTACCGGCACTTGCCAGTGCATAAACCTGCTAACATGTGCTTAAATGTGCTCTAATGACCTGCATTCAACATCCATTATTCGGGACATCAGAATTACGTAACAGCCCTTGCAGGTCATGGAACTGGGAACATGCATGAGACAGTCAGTGGCTTTACCACTTGGGCATCTGGGATATGTACAAGTGTTATGGTGTTTAGTATGTGGACTGTACTACGGCTGTTCTTCCATACTGCAAACAAATGTGTAACTCATTTAGTTTACATATGGATGATACCTATTAATGGTATGTCCAAGTGATGCTTAATGGATGTGCTCCAGCTATGGGAATCCATGTCACAGTGAGCCACACACTGTAATGTGCTACACCTTGCCACAACCAAAACTCGAGAATGCTGGGGTGACAGATACCTGTAATGGGTACTCCCCATGCTTTGGAACTACATCCCTGATTACATTATATGGAGCCCCTCATTAACACACCAGGGAATCCTTGCAGAGTGGGTGGGGAACAGTGGTTACACCCCAGGGGTCCTGCAATTGGCTCTGCTCCACAGAGGGACAGTTAGTTAATCAATGGGGTGGCGACAGCATGCACATTTTGGCTAGGCTGATGAATGGCCTCTGACAATCAGGCATGTACCTACCGATGTACCTAGGAACCTATACATACAGTATCAACACATGCTGTTAGCTTAATTTACTTAGGTATTGACTTACCTTGTACCAATAGCTGTTGTGTGTGCAATAGTTGAGGGCTGCCTATGTAGGATGCAGACAGTAGACCACCTATACATGACAATTTACAGGTGGTCGTGTGTGTGTGCCATCCATTTTACTGTGTGTGCAGGTGGAGAAGTGTGTCAGTCCGTAGGGGCCTACACTATCAGTGTATGTGCTATACGTTCCCTCTTTGCCAAGGCATGGGCATATTGGGCATGCCTCCGTCTGCCTACTGGGGTTTGCACAGGGTGTTCAGGGTCTGAATCCCTCTGTGCCTGTGATGCCCTTGGCAACTGCGGCGGGCTGTGAGGGCCTTCACCATTATGTCCCTGCTGCAGCTGTTTCCGCAGGATCATATTATGTAGCATGGCACATACTATGAAGATGTGGGCACACGTGCCTGGAGAATACTGCAAGGCTCCACCAGATATGTCCAGGCAATGGAACCGTGATATCAGCATCCCAAACACATGCTCTATGATGATTCTGGTTTGTGCGTGTGCCTCATTATGGCATTCTTGCATGGGTGTGTGTGCATTTCTGATGGGTGTCATCATTCACGGCTCCAGTGCATAGCCAGCATCCCCACAAGGTGGCCATATAGAATGTCCCCCCTGACAAATACCTGGTACAACTGTGAGGCATGCCAGATGTGGGAGTCATGGTAGCTTCCAGGGCTGCCAGCACACACATCCGTGATAATGCCCTGGGCAATGCACATGACCTGGCAGTTGATTGAGTGGTATCCCTTGTGGTTTATGTAGCACCTACCATGCTCACTGGGTGGTGACTTGATATGTATGTGCATGCAGTCTATTGCACACAGTACCTCCGGGTAGTCTGCCACATGGTGGAAGAGGCACATATTGCTGGCCAACTCCTCCTGAGTTCGGGGGAAGTATATATGCTCATTGGCATGTGGTAACATGACATCCAGGAACTGGTGGAGTACCCTGGATGCTAATGCCTGTGAGATTCCCATGATATCTCCAGTTGGCCTTTGAAAGGTACCTGTGGCTAGTATTCTCACGCTTATACATACCTTCGTGTACACTGGGATGGGTTCCCCTCTGTTGTTTCTGGCTCTGAGGCGTGGCTGGCACAGCTCAATGATTTGCTGTATGATGTCCCTGTCCACCCTGTAACGCTCTACTATCTCCAGATCATATAACCCCTGGTAGATTACCCTTGGTCTGAACACTCTTCTCCTCCTCCGGGGCCTGAGGTGGTTGTCAGCATCATCCTCCACACCACCTTCAGTCTCCAACACATGGTGATGAATCACAGCTATGGCAGCTCCCAACAAGTACATTGTAAAAGCTCCCCATCTGTTTACACCGATGGTGCAGTGTTTGGGAATACACGAGTGTGTGTGAGGTGTCTTCACACTTTATACTATTGTGCTTTGGACACTGATGATGTCATAAGGTGTGTATGTACAATCAGAGCTGCAGGGTATCTTACTTATGTGTTTTACTGCAGGTACTGCTATTGTAGTGCCTTTGGTGTTGAATTACATTTAGCTGCCATTCATCACCTCTTGTCCTTGCCTTCACTTTTCATAACGATTCCCCTCCCATTGTCAGGCATGCATCCAGCAGCCTGCTTTTTTGTTTTGTACTTTCCCAACCCAGGATTGTGTTGCAAAATGTGTTCTATAGCCGATCTACTGCAGGTTTGCTTTGCTCTGCAGTGACAGTTCTCTTTTCTTTGCAATCCGGCACCTCCCCTATCCTGTTCTGCAGGTTGCTACTAGCAGCCTTGTTAGCTACCGTCAATGGCCCACTGTGAGTTAATAGGTGTTAATTACACAGCTGTACTCCAATTACCCTACTGCAGCATTTCTTTATTGTCTTCCCATAACTTCCTGTTTCAGCTGTGGTGCTCGCCGTGTGCAGCCATTTACTGGGTTTCGAGCACGTTGTCATCCACGTACACATGCACTTTCGGTCACCATACGTGCTCTCGGCTAAGCAAAGCTATGGCCATATCCACACCCCTATCCTGCGGCTTTGCTTAGCAATGGGCAACCTGGATTATCAATGCTCCAATGTGCTTACAGCTATGGTGGCACACCCACTGCTAATGTCATGTATACCTCCAGGCCACTCCTCGATGTTGTACCGCTGCACCGTATGGTACATCCTTAGGCCGGCGGCACATTTGCGATTCAGTATTACTTGCCTCATTTGCATGGCATTGACTACTAATTCATAGTTACCACGCTGAACACTGTCACAGACCCTTAGCAACCCTTGCACCTTGGTTGTGGTGTAGCATGCATACCATTGACTATTATGGTGAAATCATGATTTGTGTTACATTGCAATTTTATGACATCTGTATATATTTTCCTTGTGTTCTCATTTGCGCACACATGCCCTGTGGTTATACTTTGCATTAGTGTGGCCATGACATTAAATGTTATTTTTTATGTGTTGTGCGTGTTTTTTTTATGCCATTGACTGTATATTTAGCCATTGGCATATGTTAACATTGTAATACGTAAGTTTGGTCCACTTTCATGGCTTCAGATGTTCTGTTTGGAAAAATGTAAACTGTTACATTTCTGTATGCTTAGGCTATGCCTGCGCCACTTCATGAATTGCTATGTACCTTCCTTTGCATGCTGCACTACTGCGCATGGGGTAATTAGCATACATGAGCCGAGAGCTGCGCAGATCTGGCATACGCTGGTAGTGCACATGGAATAGGATCATACCTGAATCACTTGCCGGCCATATTTGGCATTATACCGCCTACGCTATGCCTGCGCCTGGCACAAGCTTCATGAATCCCAGGGTGAATCTTTTCTTTTTTACTTTTTTTTTACTTTTGCGGATAGGTTAGTACTTATTAAAATGATTATATTAACCAGCTAAAATCTTGAAAGTTCAAAATACTGAAAACTGAAAATACTGAATTTCATAATAGCAAAAAAAAACTACAGCTACCAACACTTACTATACTCCACCAGAAGTACATATAGAAACAAATAAAAGACAAAGCATATTAGTTTTCTCCAACTATTAACAGGGGGGCAAGCCCCCTGCACCACCACGCCCCCTGCTACTATCAACTGAGATCACACTTTACTGCACTAAGATGAGTTATGCTGTAATATAGACAAAAAAGAGAAGAGATCACCCAATGAGTAAACTGACTGCCAAAAACTAAAATATAAGTCTAGCAACAACCAAACAAATGACAGTCAGATGCATGGCAACCATAAAAGCTTTAAAACCTTTAATAAACAGTTGCGAGTAGGTAAGCACTTTCAACCACTTGTAGTGGTGAAAGCGCTTACCTACTTGCATCTGTTTATTAAAGTTTTTAAAGCTTTTATGGTTGCCGTGTGTCTGACTGTTGTTTGTTTGTTGCTATGTTGTAAAATAGCAAATTAAAAGAGAACATGAATGACTAAGGTTACACCAGGCAGTCATGAAGCACATAATGGTATGTTTACCAATTTCTTCTGTGGAGTGTGATCTCAGTGTTGATATATTTAAGTAGTAGTGGGTGTGGGGATTACAGCCACCCCCAAATGGGGGGTGCATGGGGGCTTTCCCCCCTGCTTATAGTTGGAGAAGAGTAATATGTTTTGTTATGTAGTTGTGCTGGAATATTGTCAGTATTGGTGTACTCTGTCTTTTTGATATTATGAAATTCAATGTTTTGAGTTTTCAGTATTTTGAACTTTCATGATTTTGGACTCGGTATTTTGAATTTCAAGATTATGAGCTTTCAAGATTTATAAGTGGATGCATACACATACACATACACACACACACACACACACACACACATTATATATATATATATATATATATATATATATATATATATATATATATATATATATATATATATATATATATGTATAAGAGAGAGAGATTGTATTCAATAGCTTTAATACCTAACAAAAATTATTTTAAAGAAAATGGGAAGATGTTCACTTCATTCTTATGGTATCCTAAAAAGCCAAGAATCACTTATAGAAATCAGATAGGATTATGGGAGTGGTGGTATTAACTTCCCAGATGTAGACTCGTATTCTATTGCTGTGAATTTTAACTCTATTGTACTCTGGATAGATTCAACTTACACTAGTCAATGGAAAACCATCAAGGAGCAGATTATACTAAATTCTTATAAGTTTATCAAATATGATAAATTAGAAATATGTAACAATACTTTTATCTTGTTAATAAAATTTACCTTAGAATGCAATTCATTTCAGTCTTGACTCTGCATATATGAAATCAATTCTTAAAACAGTCAAGAAATATGTATTTAAAACAGAATGAAAATGTTTGTGCTTTCTCATTACACAAACCTCTAGATTTAATGAAACTCAATGTTAAAATGAATTTACTAAAAAGGAATGGATTAATATTATGGTCTGGTTGCTTTGAAAAATGAAAGCTAAGACACCAGAACTTGTAATGAAAGATTATAAGTTGGATGAATCTGTTAACCAGTAAATATTATCCATCAGTAAGAAATTACATTAATTTGTAGATAATATAAGCGAAGAGGAACATAACACTATTCCTCCATTATATGCATATATGAATACTAACATTGAATGTAAACTGATCTAAAAGGAAGCTTGTGCAGGTTATGTAGGTTAATTATAATTAATTTTGATGCAAAATTCCGTAACTTTTTGGATAGTTGCAGATTGAATGACACAATATATGGTAAGAATAAAACTTTGTTACTTAAATCAGTTAGTCATACTTCAAGTTTATACTTGGAAGTTTTTTATGTGGAAATATACGCATAGAATGATTGTTACTCCCTATTACAATGACTTCTCCAGTTTGTTGGAAATCTATTAAAGTTGTAAAAGTTGATTGGGCACAAATGTTTATGAACTGAGAAAAATTAAATGTATATGGGAAGAGATAAATATTTTAAGGGGTTATTACCCGATATTTGTTCTTTAATTGATCAATAATCCTAATTAATGTTCTACTTCCTCTTCCTCTATCTGTAAAAGTCAAACAACTAAAATGCTTGAGTTTACTGGCAGTAGCCATAAAAGTTATAACAAAAAATGAAAACTGAACTCAGGTCCTACATTCAAAGAATTTTAAAATTTAACAGCAATACTATGTAAAACTGAAAAAGAAGTGATCAGAATAAGATCTGTAAATCATTCTTAGACTTTTAGTGGTTGAGATAGCCTTGAAATGTCACTATTGAAATGTCAAGAATCTTAATGTGTTAATTGTATAAGATTACCTTGAAGATTCAATGTATTCCTAACATAGTATAATAGTATGTCATGCTGAATTTCTTCCTTTTTGTGTATATATTGTAAATATGTTAAATTAATAACATTTCTTAAAAAAAGACAGAATTTGCTACATAATTACATTTTGTTCATATCTCACTTCTTATGACCTCCATGACCCATGCCGATTTATATACATCATCAGGACTGTCCTCATATGAAAACTAATGATATCTTAATGTGGAGATATTAATGTCTTAGTCATTCAATCTATCTCAGCAGTATCTGTATTTTGGAATTAATTAATAGGTTCATGGGTTCATAGGTTGGTACTAGGCTATCAACCCTAGGGCCTATACAAGCCTAGCCATAACAATTCCCTGGCTATTTCTTCCCACATTATTTACTTTCCTGGACCCCTGTCTAGCAAGGCGACTGATGTGATCCCTGGGGTGAATTTCCTTTCTCCCATCCAATCGTCAAGGTTCCTCTAGAAGAGGTCCAAAGAGGCACTCTGCTTGACATGTATGGGCAATCCATTCCAGAGT
>NC_056726.1:1098753058-1098764992 GCF_019279795.1 Protopterus annectens
TATTGAAAATTAAAACCCACAAATGTGGATATTATTGAAAATGGTAATGTACAATGCAAGGGAATGGCAGGCTGAAGACAACGTGGCCACCGAGTAGAGGTTGCTAAGGGTGGAAGCTCAGTCTAAGACATGTAACCAAGCATTAGTATGCAGTCCTATGTAAATGAGTGTTAGGATAGTGAATCGCTAGTTTACATAGCAAATGAGCACAGTCAGTGGAGTGCAGGAGTAGGATATGGGGAGTAACAGAGTAGAAGAGAGGTGACATCACGAGGGGGGTATGTATGAAAGAAGTGAAGCATATTGGAGCAGAGTGGCATGTGTCCGCTGTCATTTACACATAATGGAAAGAGGTGTCTCAACAGGTAGGCTAGGGAAAGCCAAGAAATGGAAGGTGTATACCATGGATAACACCAAAGTTTCTTGCTGAGCGTGCATGTGCGCGTGTGCATGCCTGTAAACCTGAGTAAGACAGAGTGTGCGAGTGTAAGCGTGAGTGCGTGCGTTTAAGCCGGAGTATGCATGTATAAGGCTGTTTAAAGAGTTGTAAGTGCGTTTGCGCTGGTGTGTGTGCGTTTTAACCCAAATAAGCAAGTTTTAGTACGTGCAAGCATGTGTGCGCACATGTGAGCTGCTGTGCGCGTGTTTGCACTTGTGTGCGTGGTGCTCCCCCCCCCCGAGGAAACAGAAAGGAAAAAGGAAGCATAACAAATAGTAGGAAGCTACCAGGGAGTACTAGCAGAGCTAGCAGGTGAAAACAATCAGAATCAGGCAATTACACAGGCAGTACACTAGCCCAGCCCAGCCTAGCACTTAAAACTCTGCAAACAACAGTCCATTATGTTTCTCACAACAGACACTGCAGTAAGCTAATAGAAGTGAAAATTGAAAAAGCTTTACTGAGACAAAGAAATGTTAGGGGCTGCCATTGCTGTTATAAGGCAACATATGCAACATGCTGAGGGTGGTGACAATGGAAATGCTGCTGGACAACCCACAGTGAGGAGACGGAGAAGAGTGTACAGGCCCAGGGTAACCTACCAGGGGCTACATGAGCTGGAGATAGTGAAGTGCTATAGAGTGGACAGAGACATCCTGCAGCAAATTGTTGAGTTGTGCAGGCCACGCCTCACACACAGAACCAACAGAGGGGAACCTATCCCAGTGGAAACCAAGGTATGCATTGGCCTAAGAATATTAGCAACAGGTACCTTCCAGAGGCCAACTGGTGATATGATGGGGATATCACAGGCATCAGCATCCAGGGTACTACACCAGTTCCTGGATGCCATGTCAGCACATGTCGGTGATCATGTATATTTCCCCAATTCCCATGAGGTATTGGCCAGCAATATGCGTCTCTTCCAGCAAATAGTGGAATACCCTGAGGTAGTGGGTGCAATAGACTGCACGCACATACCCATCAAAGCACCAGCCGGTGAGCGGGGTAGTGTCTACTTCAACCGCAAGGGCTTCCCCTCCATCAACTGCCAGGTCATGTGTGATGCCCAGGGCATAATACTGAATGTGTGTGCAGGCTGCCCTGGAACCTACCATGATTCCCATATCTGGCATCTGATGCAGCTGTACCAGACATTTGCCAATGGGGACATCCCACATGGTCACCTAGTGGGGGATGCTGGCTATGCACTGGAGCCGTGGCTGATGACACCCATCAGAAATGCACACACACCTGAACAGGAATGCCATAATGAGGCACACGCACAAACACGTAATGTAATAGAGTGTGTGTTCGGTCTGCTCAAGTCACAGTTCCGGTGCCTGGACACATCTGGTGGAGCCTTGCAGTACTCACCAACTACATGTACCCAAATTGTCATGGTATGTGCTATGCTACATAATATGATCCTGCGAAAACAGCTGCAGCAGGACCAGCATAGGCCTGGGCCAAACAGCCCCCCACCATTGCCAAGGCCATCACAGGCAGAGCGTGACTCAGAGGAGGAACAACCTGAGCATGCCCCAGTAGGCAGAATGAGGCATGCCGAAGTATGCTTTGGCCTTGGCAAAGAGGCAACACATAGCACATACATTGGCTCAGTAGGAACTCTGGAAATGATACCCCTCTCCGACTTGCACATAAAGTAAAAGGGATGCCTAAGTTGACACTACCTGCTTCCAAACATGTGCAGGGAGTGTAGTATGTGCATCCAACATAGGCAGCCCTGCAGCACCACCTAAGGCATGAATGCCATGTGTTAATCAATATAAAGCAGTGCTAAACAGCAATTACCACCATGTAGTATATGCAAACAAAATCACACACACCAACTAGCACAACTGTGCTCAATGTTCAGTAATATTGGGCAATGTCCAGCAATGTTGGTGAATAGTGAGCAATGCTGGACAAGCCTGGTCTAAGTAGGACATAGCTGAACAAAAGCCAACATGCTCATATTTGCTTAACAGGCCTCTAAGCAGTCTGGTCTGCTCAGTATGAAAATATAAAGCAGTGATGGACCTCAAACCCAGGATACTGCACACTATAGCCAACGTACTGAACCATTAAACCATGACAGTATTGCAGTGGTCCACCTGTATGACGGAATGTTGATAAGTCTATGCAAAGTATTCCATGGAAACCCTGCAGGCACAGCATAATCCTTGTTGAGTTATGACACAAAGGTGAGTCCTGCAGTGAGAACAGAGCCTGACTTCCAACACACAGTATAAATGTTAATATTGGTCATGTTTGCACACATCAGCAAATGTAGTGGACCTCAGATAGCAACATACTGAAGGTTCACACTGGGCATGCTCACACACTTGAATAAATGAGACAAATGTCAGGCAACAAAACATGTAATGTCAGAACTGGGCATGCTCACACACTTAGGCTATGTTTGAGTACAGCAGTGGGCCACGCATATCTGGCAGTTGCATGTGTTAACCCAGGAACCTGTCACTATACAGCAATCCACCCTGTGCACACAGTTATATGACAACAGACACATCTATAATATAGTGGAACTCTGTCATAATCAAATATGTTCTGCAGATACTGAAGTTCTTCATGGAAACTGGTAAAGCAAAGATGATAAAGACCTGCAAACAGTATCAGCAATAAACATTGTGCATCATGAACATAAGCATAGGTTCAGAGGTCGATACTAGGCTATCTGCCCTAGGGCATGTACAAGCCTAGCCAGAGTGTGCTTGGCATTCACAACCCTGTCAGATTACTACACTGTGTGTGTGAATAGTAGATCTCACAAGATAGCCCATGTACATTTATGCTAGTGTGCCTCTGTCTAGCAGGGACACAGAGGATATCCCAGGGGTAAATATACAATCACCCATACAGTCATCAAGATGTCTCCAGTAGGTGGTCAGTGGGTGGCTCTGCCTATGTGAAACTGAGATTACATTCTGTAGTGAGTGGAGCCTCTGGGATAAGAATCTTTCCCTCCACAATGTCCTATTAACATTTGTGCTGAGGTATACGTCCCTGCAGTGTGTAGCTCCAAGGGAGTTGGATATCCTGAGACGGAGCATGTCCAGTAATACTGGTTTGGGTATAGCTGTAAACAACAGGCACACATCATATCTGAGTAGGTGGTAAGTGACTGAGTAGAGCTGGAGTTACTGCATCTGAACTATGCAGGGCATCTGTGTGAGTCCCTAGATCTGCTTGGTGAGGACCGTCCGTGGCCAGTACAGTTGCTGCAGATGTCAGGCAACGTACACCCCAAATGTGGCATTGTAACCAAGCATGGATGTGATGGGTATAGGGGCACAATGACCTCACTCGATCTAGATGTGAAACCATATGGGATAAGGTGGCACACATAGAAGGTGTGTCCAACCACTTTGGCAACGTGAATGTTAAAGGCAACAGTACGAACAAGTGATGTCCCCAAACCCCTAACAACTCCTACCGTATGTAATGGAGTATTACCTATGTGGTAATTTGTGGGCATGTTGTTACTCCCAAAGGGGATGACTATGCAACTAATGGCATTTAGCTGTAGGCCATGGCTAAGGCACCAGTCATCCATATCTGTGAGACCCTGATTGAGTATGCATGTGGCAGCTGGAGAGTTGATCATGGCACCCAGTTTGCAGTCAAGTGCAAACATGTTCAGTCATATTCCCCCTGTGATAGCCTGTACTCAAGACAAATATATACTGAACAAGAGAGATCCTAGGACCAAGCTGTGTGGGATGCCATGTGTAACTGGTGTATAGTCAGACATGGCACCTGCAATCCTGACCATGTGGGTGCTATCCCTGATCTAGGTATCAATCCATTGTGTGAGATATGTGTCCAAATTGACGCTGGTGAGCCTATGCATAATGGCCCAGTGGGTTATCGTGTTGAATGGTTTTGCAAGGTTCAGGTAGGCTGTGTGGATAGCCGTTCCTATGTCGATGGACCTGTTAGCCATTTAAAGAATACCTACAGGTTCAAGAGGCAAGATCTTCCCACAACAATGCTGAAATGAGTAGGGAACAGTGTCTGTAGGTTCCCGATGTCTATGTGTAGGAGTTCTATGACAATATGCTCCATAGCTTTGCAGAACAGGCTACATAGGCTTATAAGGCAATATTGTTTGTGGTCCGTTGTGCCATCAACTCTGTGGAGCAGGACCACTGTCGCAGTATGCCAATCCTTGGGTACATATCCTGTGGTAACTCTGATATTGAACAGTGATGTAATGTGAGGGTTGCGTTTGTCATGATGCTCGTGTATGATGCAGGCTGGGACACCATCTGGTCACATTGATACTGTGATGTATGCTGTGGGGAAGGCAGCACTCACCTGTTACTGTGTGATGTCAGGGAGGTTATACTCTGTTGCGATGGATAGTTGCTCCTTAGGGGGGATGGGTGGGAGACATCTGCACTGAACTTGTTTGCCAGGATGTAGGCAATGCCAGTGGGTTCAGGGTAGGTTTAGTCAGTATGCAGTAAATCACAGCATATCAGTGAGTGTCCACCCAGGTTCCTGACATAACTGAAGAAGGCTGCGTGATGGTCCTACGTGTCAGGTGCAATTGTCTGGTAGAAGTGGCCCTTAGAAAAGTCCATGAGTGATTGTAGCTGTCTGCTAGTGCAGATCACAGATGCCTTCCCAGTCTGGGATTGTGCTCTATCATGTAGTAGCGTCCTCCTGACAATGTACAGCTTATTAAAGGCTGGGGTCTACCAGGCAGGTCCCCTGCCATTGTAGTAGTGGGTCATGTTGTTATTTGGGATAGCACAATCCATGCAGTCCACTAGGTGTCCATAGAATGTGTATGTAAAGGATGCAGCAGTGTGAGCTGTATATGCCACTGTCTCAGGATCTCTGAAGGATACCATCTTGCTTCAGTGAAGTGAGATGTTGGCTCATGAGAAGTTCACCAAGATTACCCAGGATGGGTATTTGGAGGGTATATGTATGTCCTGTGAGATACATGTATGTTCTGACCTTACCAATGAGGAGTATATCGCTGCTGTGGAACATAGAGTCCCCATGTTGGTGATGAGCAGGTCCAATATGTATTCCCCCTTGTGGCTGTGCTGACTGGTTGTGCCAAAGCATATGAGTCCACAAATTGTAGTGACTGTTGGGTGAGGTTGTCAGGGCCTGAGTAATATCCCCAGTCAATATGTGTGTATATGAAGTCACACAATATAATGGTGTCTGTGGAGACCTGCATATTCTCCATAGTTCCCACAAAAGCCGAGTGTGGTTCCTGAGTTTGGGAGTGTTTTCTGTAGCAGGCAACAAACTGAAAGGCAGTATTGCACAATGGTAGTTGTATATGTATGGTCTGTGATGCTTTGTGCAGTGCTACTAACCTGGAGGTGTGTGTATCTGTGATGTATATGGATACTCCCCCTAGTTGTGTTGTCTGTTCCAAGTCTTGTTGTCATACAGCATGGTATGAAACATAACCTGGTAGTGCTGGTGTGCATAAGCGAGCCTGAGCCAGGTGTCTGTCAGTGCACAGATATTGCTGTCCTCCATACTGAGGAGAGTCCTGAGTGGCCACAATATGAGGTTAACACAACTGTTGTTGAGCAGCATTACCCTTAGTTTCATTTAACCTGTAATGTCTATGGAGGTGGATTTGTTTTCTGAGCCCTGCGTAACAAAGGCACTCTGGTGGTAGCAAGAGCCTTAGCCAGCATACCAAAGTCCAAGGGTGACAGGTGCAAGCTGTCCATAGTGAAACTACATGGCATGTTGAGCATGTCACCATACGCCGACACTGTATCCCCTATGAATGAAATAAATTTGTTAGCCAGCTGTTAAATGTGATATGTGTGTCCGTATACTGTGACATTATAATTGGTGGGTGTAAGATGCTAGACATGGTCAGGGTCATACTGGCCTGGGCTACATGATCAGAGTGTACCTCCATGTATCATGTCATGTGGTCCAGGGAGTAACGTCTGAGGTGACACACACCAGCATGGACAATGATGGTGCCAGTCTTGTACTTGCTTTGGAGTGGCCTGACTGCCTGTGTTATGTGGCAGATCCTGGCACCTAACAGACAGCCCAAAGTGACTATTCCCTTGTCAGGGCTGGTGAGTGTTACGTCAGTGTGTCTGAACATAATTGTCACCTATTACAAGTGTATTAGGTGTGTTGTTTAGCCCAAAGAGCAGTTACTGTGTGGCACACTGACATTGTGATATGTGGGTATTGTAGTGGGGTAGCAGGTGTGTGTGTGTGTCTGCACTGGAGGTCTCTGCTGCTTAGGTAGAGTACATTTACAGCATCCGAGTATGTCAATGTGTGCTAATGTGGTTTGAGTGCTATTGCTAGAGGATATGTGAGACTGATATGTGGCGTGTGTGGTTACCTTCACCACCTGATACACTGTGCCAGTCATGGATCGAGAGACTTCAGCTCCCTGTATGTCTATATAGGTGCATCTCACACATATATCTGAGTTTGTCGGGAGGAGGAGAGGGTTGTCTGTGTACATGAGGCAGATGTGACATTGTGTCAATATCACAATATCCACCAGCTGGACTGAAGAGTACACACAAAACCGACCCCTGGACATGCCAGGATATTATCATGACATACTCTGTAGCCTGATCACAAAGGATCAGTAGGGTGTTAAGCGTGTAAAAGAGAATATCAGGGATTAGTGCTCATGTTCGTTAGTGTGTTGTAAAGAGGAGCTTAGAAAGAGTCCAGAATGAATCATGACACCTCCTTCAGCTATGTCATACATATCAATGTACACACATATATGTCCTGGGTCAGGGCCAACTGTACCTGAGTGTCAATGCCGACATCATGACAGACAGGCCCATATGTACATACCCATCTCCCACTGACAATAGTCCACATCATCATACCAGGAGATATCACATGTAGAATGGATGAGCAGCTACCCCCACTGCCAAAAGCATGGCAGCAGGTGGAATACATCGATTCCCGATATGTGTCATGCACAAACTACAGAACAAACAGATCAAGCACCTGAACAGTTAGCTGAGCTGCACCCCCTACACAGGATGTGGAACCGTTGAATGTGTCACAGCTACATATGGCACTTCCCACAAGTGTTGGTGCACAACACACCATGGGAAGTCAAGTCCAGTATGCCTCTGAGGTCTTATCTGCAAGGTCATGGAGTCCATCATGGTTGCAGTCATAAACAGAGCTATTAGAAGCTGACACACACACAACCCTACCAACTGTGGTATGTTCATGTGCGGATCATGATTCCCAAACATGCTAGACTGTTTGCAAGGCAGCCACCCAGGACATACATCAATGAACACATCTACACATGTGTCACATAGACTTTGAATATCCCTTTATCAACATCCCAGACACATGTAGTATCCACAAAACCAAGAAGCTGTGCATAAATATGTCTTGACATATGACAGAATGTTAATGTGTCCACAGATAGATCACACAAGGTAAGGATACTGAGGTCATGTTCAAGCTTGACACCTGCTGACCCACTTGGACCATTCCTGGAATGGCGTAAAACAAAGTGTACACACATCACCATGTCCAGTCTGATGATGTCACTATCCTATAAATACAGCAGGAGAAGAAATACCAGCCAGTCAAGCAAATAGCACGCTGTGTTAATGTGTCTCTTTCTAGTATCATAACATAGTTAAGTAGGGGTTTGAATCCTGCAAAGTGTGTGTGTGGGGGGGTGTGGTGTGTATGTGTGCAGTTTCCTTTGAGAGGTGTTCCTTTTTGGAGACTGGGAAAACTCAGTAAAGGAGGTACATTCCTCTTTGGAAAGTCTGATGATGTCACCATCCTACAAATACTGCAGGAGAAGCAAAACCAGCCTGTAATGCAAATAACGTGCTGTGTCAATGCGTCACTCTCCAGTATCATGACATAGTTAGGTAGGGGTTTGAATCATGTAAGCAGTGTGTGTGTGGGGGGGTTGTGTGTATATGTGCAATTGTCTTTGAAAAGAGTCTCCTTTTTGGAGATTGTGAAAACACACTAAAAAAGGTACATTCCTCTTTGGAAAGTCTGATGATGTCACCATCCTACAAATACAGCAGGAGAAGGGAAACCAACCAGTGAAGCAAATAGCACGCTGTGTTAAAATGTCACTCTCTAGTATCATAACCATAGATAGATAGGGGTTTGAAACTTGCAAAGTGTGTGTGTGTATGTGCGTGTGTGTAGGGGAGGGTTGTGTGTATGTGTGCAATTGTCTTTGAAAGGAGTGTCATTTTTGGAGACTGTGAAAACACACTAAAAGAGGTAGGGGGTGTGTATGTGTGCAGTTTCCTTTGAGAGGTGTTCCTTTCTGGAGACTGGGAAAACTCAGTAAAGGAGGTACATTCCTCTTTGGAAAGTCTGATGATGTCACCATCCTACAAATACTGCAGGAGAAGCAAAATCAGCCAATAACGCAAATAGTGTGCTGTGTTAATGTGTCACTCTCCAGTATCATAACATAGTTAGATAGGGGTTTGAATCCTGCAAGCAGTGTGTGTGTGTGTGTGTGTGTGTGTGTGTGTGTGTGTGTGCAGGGGGAGGGGGCTTGTGTGTATATGTACAATTGTCTTTGAAAGTAGTGTCCTTTTTGGAGACTGTGAAAATACACTAAAAGAGGTACATTCCTCTTTGGAAAGTCTGATGATGTCCTTATCCTACAAATATAGCAGGAGAAGGGAAATCAGCCAGTGAAGCAAATAGCATGCTGTGTTAAAGTGTCACTCTCTAGTGTCATAACATAGTTAAGTAGGGGTTTAAAGCTGCAAACTGTGTGTGTGTGTGTGTGCGTGTATGTGTGTGTGTGTGTGTGTGTGTGTGTGTGTGTGTGTGTGTGTGTGTGTGTGTGCGGGGGGGGTTTGCGTGTATGTGTGTAATTGTCTTTGAAAGGAGTGTCCTTTTTGGAGACTGTGAAAACACACTAAAAGAGTACATTCCTCTTTGGAAAGTCTGATGATGTCACCATCCTACAAATACAGCAGGAGAAGAGCAACCAGCCAGTAAAGCAAATAGCGTGCCGTGTTAATGTGTCACTCCCTAGTATCATAACATAGTAAGGGAAGAGTTTGAATCCTACAAATGCTGACTGTGTGTGTGTCACTGTAGGTCAACACGGTGTGGGTTTTGCTTTTACTATGGTATGACATAGTATGATGACAACAGTAAGTGCATTGCAGACATCAGGTATCTGCGTGACAAATATATATGTGTACATGTCCACTCAATCAGTACATAGGTGTGAAGCCTGCATACTACATGAATACATTTGTTTCCATTGACAGGTTGTGCCGCTGCTACTCAGATCGTAGGTCACATATGTATGTATGTGACATGGCCATCCACTGTCATGTTCTGTGGCCAAGGTCATCTGTGGCACACACACCCATGACAGTTACTTAAGAGTAGTGTGAGTGAGGGTATATGCCTGGGGTATATGTCAGACATGGTCATACACAACAAAGTCTGCCAAGAATGGACAGTCTTTATAGGTGTACGACTGCCTTGTGGATATGCATTCAGGCCTCTAATGTCTGTGATACACCTTGGGACTCCACAATGCCTATGGATATGTGGATACCAAGGGACACATGACATAACATGGATCTGTATGTACACAATGGTACCCGACATACATGTTGAGGGCTACCACCGGTGTGGTACTGATGGGATAGTATGTATAGTACATGAGGATGACTATGCCATAGTCAGCTTACTGCTATACAGCATGTATCACACAACAGGTAACTGTCTGTATGATACCCTTGTGTAGGATATGCGTCCCATCCAGGGAATGCATTGTAGGCCATTCCATGCATTCCCAGATTTGGATGGACACATCCCTAGTGTGTCTGTATGTACCTAAGGGGGCTATACGACACACAGGTGCGGTCACAGTAATGGGTGGCGGTCATCACCACTGGTTAGTGTTATAGTGTAGCACCGGAAGGATCCAATTGATACTGGGTTCCCTACTACTGTGTGTCATTTGTCAGGACATCATCCAATGATTGCTTATAGCCATGCTGTTGAGGTTGTGTATACTACCAGACTGCAAATCATTGACTGATATTAACGGTATCACCTGCAGCATAGTGTCAACCCATGTCATACACACGTCTGCCCATGTTAGTCCATAACTGGAGTAGAATGCATATTGGCCATTGAAAGATGCAATGGGATGTTAATAATGTGTACAACAGGGTATGCCACATGTCCCATGTGTCCACTATGCACATACATCCAGACAGTGTGCACCCACCATGTTCACAGATGTGCACTTGCTATTCTGTACTGCACACATCACACACGTACTGTCCACTCGCTAACACATGCTGGCAACATATCACTCATCAGCCAAGTGGCAAATGGGTCGATAATACATACTCAGACCTAACAGTTGTGTAAACAATGCTACATTGACAATCAGAGCTTTGATGTATAATGTCTGCTCTGATATACCTACAAGGATGTAGTTAGACTTCCTTGTTGACAACTCGCTATTATTGCTACACTGCTATAGTGTCACTCTGTGCATCAGCACCATGTTAGCCTGTCCCTCTATTGATAATGCAGATGACAGGAGGCGGCACAGGTATCATCATATGCACAGGGCATTTTGTTGTTTGCCAGAGCCTGACATTGACCCATCCAATCAACATGTGTGTGTGTGTGTGTGTGTGTGTGTGTGTGTGTGTGTGTGTGTGTGTGTGTGTGTGTGTGTGTGTGTGTGTGTGTGTGTGTGTGTGTGTGTGTGTGTGTGTGTGCGTGTGTGTGTGTGTGTGTGTGTGTGTGTGTGTGTGGGACAACAGTACAGCATGGGCCAATGTTGATGTAATGTGTGTGTGTATGTGTGAGCCCTAGTTGTTTGCTTAATGTGTATGTGTCTGCATGCATGCAGCTCCACCATGTGGCTGCCATATACGGTGGTTTGTGGGGCAGCCACAGACTGTACCTGCTTGGCTGTACAGATCACTGTCTCCGGCCACGGACATAGTACCTGTGCCTGGCAGGGGTGCTATGGACAGTATCGGGTACCAACCTTGACTGGGTACTGTCATCAGAGGCAGAGGTATGATGAATGGACCCATGTCCCTGCTGGGACTGGCCAGAGCCACGTGCACATGATCTACTGGGATGGACAATGGACAGGCCAGCCTAAGCATTGCTGGGACTGGTACTGCCACTACGGGAGCGGCTGTGAGCTGTGGGCCATCCGTGACCACTGCCAGCTGTTGCTGTTGCTGGCATGCGTCCACGTCGCAACCATCCCACATGGTCCTGGCTTGAGGAAGACATGTTGTGGAGGGCATCTATTGTCTCCCCCCAATGTCTATCAATGACCTCGGTGTATGTCCTGATGGCACCGGCAAGGTCACAGATGCTGTCATTGATAGCGGTGTTATGTGCTCTCTGTGCCCTACGTCCCTGCCTGGTGTACAGTTCCATACATGCCTGAACCTGCATTACAGCCCAGAACA
>NC_056726.1:1098765492-1098887357 GCF_019279795.1 Protopterus annectens
TGACCATATGACAAATGTGTTATGTTGTGTACATGTGTGCCCGCTATGCCTTTCCAATGTGCAGTACAGTGTTGCCACATGTGTGTCTGATGCTCTGTGCATTGCATGTGATTGAGGCAGCTACTGACATTACTCAGATGTTTCACGTCTCACAGCAAACATGCACAGCATGCATTATGCGTAGGTGTGATATATGTACATGGCCTACACCTCACCTATGACATGCACAGCTCAATACCAAGTTTAAAGGGTTAACACACTCACCAGCATGTAACGTCTGCCCTGCTCTCACACCAGAGGGACCTGCAAGAATATGACACAGTTTGTCAGTGGCCACACCTGTGGCATTGCTACTGTGAGTGTGCTAAACTACAGTAGAACAACAGGCATAGGTGTACAGATACTATTCAAATTATCAGTATTGCACACAATAGGCAGCACAGCTGCTAAACACAGTACACATCTCACACATGCATAATCTAACAATACAGGTAACAGTAGTCTACAGCTAGGGCATGTTACCTGCATGCTCCATGTCACTATGCTGGGTGGCTCCGGCCTCCATAATGACACATGTGTGATGTTGTTGTTGCTGTAGGCCAGGAGCCACCACACTTAGCAGCAGTTCCTCCACTCTGGTGAGGGGGTATGTATGGCCATCCCACCACCTGTGGCAAGCCGTTGTCTGTGGATATCAGACACACACCGCCGGACATGCCTAATTAAATCACTGCAGTGATGGCGTACCTGCTCATATGTCCAGTTATGCATGCCTATGTCATTTGCCCGACAAACAAGTTCTTGCCACAGTGCTGTACGCTCCAGCTGATGCTGGCTGGCCCTTGAAAACAGCAGGGTATAGTGCTGAACCAGGCTGTGGTGGATTCCCTGTTCCTCTGCAGCTGTGTAGCAGAGGTTCCTGTGATGAGCCATAAGCCTGGAAGACAAGTAAACGATATATGTGAGCAAGTCATGTGGCACACTTAACATTATACAGTACAGATATCAGTTAACTGCCATATATAGCATCTGTTCATCTGTCAGAGGATACACACATTCAGTACCACATATCAGTGCTCCGCCCACAACTGGCTGACAGTGCCTGCCACACTCCATATGACACACCTGTATACACCAGTACTCGGCTCACTGTTTGGGATCCAATGCACTGCCTTGCCAGGGGGGTACATATCAAGCTAATGCATGCAGATATATGTCATCCATTGCAATGAATGTGAAGTACAGTTACAGTATAACCAGTAACCCATCCTAGTCATTGATGCCATACCCCTACCTAACATATGTGCATAGTTGTTAATATAGTTGGCATACTGCTGTAACAGAGTATACATGTTGCTAGGTACACACACAAACCCTGCATCACACATGTAATTGCAGACATGGTACAGGCATCATTACACACACATCAGACATTCATACAGCACACAAATGTATGCTAACACAGATGAGCATTTGTTATGTACCTTACAGTACTGTGTGCCCCTACTTACAGATACCTATGCCAGAGGAATGTAATCTATGCAGACTGCAGGAAACACACAAGACAGTGTTACCAGGGAATGTGAACATACACCATACTGTGCTGTTTAGGCCTGCAGAATCTGGTGGTACAACAGTTCTAATGTCGGATGGATTTACCAGCAGTACCACTTACTGAGCATACATGTATTGCTTCAGCCTATGATGGGACACCACAGTCATACAAAAGGAACTATGTCACAATATATACCATCCTACTATGTCTGCATCTCAATAACTGACACATCTTTCTCTGGCCTCACACTTAGGACACAAACAACCATAACGGAAACAACCTCACACCTAGCTATCACACCATTACAGATCTTGCACACATTCACTGTCACACTCATTCCACCTCACATAGCAGGTATTGCACTGTGTACATATCTGTGTGCATTGTGTCATAAGTAGGTAATATGCTATTCTCCCTGGGGCCTACGGCAGCCTAGCCATATGCTACCCTGGCCTGTGACACACATGTAATAAGATTTCACTTCCTCCTGTCAACTGGATACACACAGGTGATTCCCAGGGCATGTTACCTATCCCCCAGACAATCATCAGGGGTATGTCTGACATCTGCTACTTAGGAGCTTTGTTTGTTCATGCTAGGTGGTTTACTCCAGAGTGTGGCATATTTGCCAATAGGAGCCTATCCCTCCAGCATGTGCTTTTTAGTGAGGTTGCAGGGACTAGGGACCTAGGCCATGTAGCCCAGTGGGATTGTGAGGTGCTGACATGGTGGTTATCTGACTGTTATGGGTGTGGCATACCTCTCTATGTTTGGCAGAGGTAACCGCTAGGTGGCCGGTATACAACACACTGTAGCTGTGGTTATGTGAGTCAGTTTGCATAGGGTATGTGTTTCAGGGCAGTATTACCCTTTGTGAGGTATGTCTGTGGCCTTTCCACTTGCTGTAGTTGTCATGTGAGGTACATACCACATAGGGCATTGTGATGAGTACAGGGGAACACTGACCTATATTTCCGTACATGACACATCGTTTGTGATTACACGTACCACATAGGCAGATTACAAGACTAGTGTGGCACTGTGAATATCAAAGGGGAGGCTACTGTCCACCTGTGTCCCATGTTCCCTTCTGACACCTTCAGTGTTAGTCAGGCAACCACCTATCTGGTTGTTAGTGGGTAAAGTGTTTTGGAATGGGGTATGGCACTGCAGTATCAACACTGGTGTTCAGTCCATGCCTTGGTCACCAGGCACCCGTTGCAATACATCTGGCCCTGTGTCTCCCTCTCTTACTATATATATATATATATATATATATATATATATATATATATATATATATATATATATATATATATATGTATATATATATATATATATATATATATATATATAAATATTTATATACATATATATTTATATATCACTCGATATAAACATATATATATATATCTATATACATATATGTATATATATATATATATATATATATATATATATATATATATATATACACATATCTGTATATATCCATAGATATCCATATATATCTGTATATATCTATATATCTCTCTATATATGTGTATATGCATATATATATATATATATATATATATATATATATATATATATATATATCTGTATCTATATATATATATATATATATCTATATATATATATATATATATATATATATATATATATATATATATACACACACACATACTTGTACACAGCCACTGCTGTACGTATACATGCACATATATGCACATATACTGCCCACCTTTCATGGTGGGAATATCAATTATGGAACAGTTGTGAGACATACGATTATGTAATATTATTGCACAGTGTTGTGCAGAATGCATTTCGCTGTCCTCAGGCCGTATAGCCGTAGCAGACCTCACTGGCTGTAACTCAGTCCCACAGCATTTAACCACCACATGACATATACCTGCACTGCTTGCTGTTTCCAATGCCACATACAACCTACATAGATATGTGCACATAGCAACCTTCAAATACATATATATGTCCAGCCTTCACTAACAGTTGCAGTATGTCCCTTGCCCTATACACATCTGCATATACATATAGATACGGACCGCTACCACATATGGAGGGATCACAGAATGTAGAGTACCCTTCAGACACATCATTTGGATGCCAGCAAATACATCTGTGTTACATACCTTACCTTTGTATTTCTCACCTCAGTCTATTGTACCTGTTGATTTGTTTATTTCTATTTGTTTAGGTCGGTGTCTTCCACTGCCTCTGCTTGTTTTATTTTTTGTTTTGGTTGGTTGGTATCTCCAACCGCCTCTGTTTTTTTTTTTTTTAGTTTGGTCTCTCCAACTGTTTGTCTGTCTGTCTGTCTCTCTCTCTCGCTCGGTCTCTCCCTCTCCAGTTGCTGCAATGATATTATTGCATGTGTGGACAGCAAGTACAGGCCAGTTTTGTAGGTATCTGCACATGTGCATGTGATGGCCTCTGCACCAATTGGTGCCCACCATTTAGTAATTGCATGCAGCCTGCTGTGTGGTAATTGCAGTTTTCATTGTGATTTCAGGACACTGCTATAAAATGATAGGTTAGGTAGACGTAGGCCTTTCAGTTTTGCAAGGTGGGGACCATGCTTGTTTGCTGTGGACACTGTTGTGTCAGTCAGAAGGTTGGTATATGTCTCATATCTAAAGCTGGGGTGTAGCCAGTGAAATGCATGTTGTACTGAAACCTGACTGTTGCTTCTTCAAGTACACTCTTCTCAGTGTGTAAGTTTACTCACACCTCCTAATGCTAACACTGGATACATGGGAGTATGTACTTTCTTTTGGAATTAGGGAATTAACTGGCATACAACAGTAGTTATTGCAATGTATGCCTATGGCTTTCCAATTTTCTCTTTACATTCAGTCCTTGTAATGCATGTTATATTTCTTTATTGCAATGTATTCCCATGGCTTTCCTATTTTCCCTTTACATTCAGTCCTTGTAATGCATGTCATATTTCTTTATTGCAATGTATTCCTATGGCTTTCCTATTTTCCCTTTACATGCACTCCTTGTAATGCATGTTATATTTCTTTCAGCACCAAGTTATTGCATATTTGCTGTGGCTTAGTGGTACAGCATGCAGACTGGTGAATCCAAGGTGTGGGGTTTGAGACTAACAAGGGTATTTTATTTTGCTGATGAGCAATACAAGGGCTTTGTCATACAGAGTGACAAAGGCACTTTTAAGCAGTTGTAAGCGAGTTGGTGTGGGTTTGCGCGATGCTAAGCGATGCTAAGCAACGCTTCGCTTAGCTTATTGTATTTTAGCAATACTAAGCTAAGCTTAGCTTAGCTTATCATATGTTAGCAATAATAAGCTAAGCTTGGCGGAGCTTATCATATCTTAGCAATGCTAAGCTAGGCACACACATGCGCACATTGGTGCAAACCTGCTGACTACTGTTTACAAGTGCTCACTCCCGCTAACCCCCGCGCTCATGTCTTTGACAGAAAAGTAAATGGGAAGATAGGACTGTTGTGATAAAGGGTGCTCAAAGAGGGGAAGACAGTAGGGAGACTAGCTTGGGATGTACACGATGGGTGTGGAGAAGGTCCATAGCTGCCCATTTCTTTACCAGCACAGCTGTGCATATGCAATACATTAGGTGGGATTTTTGAAACCTTCCACCCCTGAGAGAGTGGTGAGGGCATCTAAGTATGTTGTACTACCAATTATGAATATCAGGCACATGCACTGTTTGTGAACAGCTATACTGTCATTAGTAAGTTACTCGCATCTGAACAGTTTGTGGTTTGTGTTGGTATTAGCACAGTCTGCTCAGGACAACTGGACATATTTCTGTACTGTGTATGCCTACCTACACCCTTGGTTGTGCCTGACTACATGGTTATATAGTACCTTTGGGTAGGGGTGCAGAACTGCAGTGTGCATTATTTATTATCGTGTGATGTTTATCTTGCTGAACATGTAGAGTTGCTGTGTACCTGTAAGTCTATGAAGGCTTGTAGTCTGTCTGCGTAGCTCCCACCTGTGGACATATCCAGATGGTAGACAGAGGTCAGCCTAGTATTCTTTGACTGTGCACCACAGCAGTGTTTTTAGCACCTGAACAATGGCATTGTCACAGGTGGTTGCTAGCAGTACATGGCTACATCTTTTGCTATTTCTGTGTTGTACTTCTACATAAGGGCATACTTGTGGGATTCATTCTACAGCTATTTGCAGAGTGTGTAACAGCAGACAAGCTGATATGCCTGTGTGTTTCTGACTCTTCCAGGCCTCAGATACTCTCACGTATATATTTGAACAGCCTCAGGGAAAGGTACATATAACTGGGATACACCTGTGATATAGTTCTGACATTTTTCAGTTCATAGGTTCATAGGTTCATACTAGGCTATCTGCCCTAGGGCATTTATAAGCCTAGCCAGAATGTGTTTGGCTTTCGCCACCCATTTTAAATTTATTTTGCTATGCCCTTTTTCGAGGTTAGTATACTGTGCCTCTGTCTAACAGTGACATAGAAGTGATACCTGGGGTAAACCTACGATCTCCCATCCACTCATCAAGATTCCTCTTGAAGAGAGTCAATGAGGGACTCTGCCTAACCTGGACTGGGATTTTATTCCAGAGTGAAGGGAGCCTCTGGGTTATGAATCTGTCCCTCCAGCATGTCCTATTTATTTCAGTGCTGAGGTTCAAGTCTCTCGGCGCGTGGCTCGATGGGATTTGGATTTTCTAAGGTGCAGCATGTCCATTAATTCGGGTTGGACATGGCTTTATCGTCAGGCACAGATTGCCTCTGAACAGGCGGTATGCCACTGAGTAGAGCTGGAGTTTCTTTAACCGGGCAGCATATGGCATCTGTTTGAGCCCTTTGATCCTCTTGGTGAGGTACTTTTGGGGTCTTTCCAGTTGCTGCAGGTGTCTGGTAAGGTACATCCAAAAGGGGCATTGTACTCAATTATGGGCCTGATGAGGGATGAATAAAGAAGCACGATGACCTCCCCTGATCTAGATGTGAATCCCTTCATGATTAGGTGGGCTATATAAAATGTTTTTCTAACCACTTTGGCCATGTGGTTGTCAAATGAGAGATTGCTATCAACTTGGGTCCCCAGGTCCCTAATTACTTCTTCTGTACTTAATGGATTACCACCTATCTGGTAATTTGTGGGCACTGTTTTTGCCAAAGGGATGGCTATACACTTTTGGCATTTAGCTTGAGGCCATGGCTCTGGCACCAGTTGTCTGTTTCTATGAGGCCCTTTTGGAGGATGCTTGTGTCGGCTGGAGAGTTGATTATGGCACCCAGTTTGCAGTCATCTGCGAACTTGGTCAGCCACAGTCCTTCCATGTTGGCCTGAACCTCCGAGAAATATATACCGAACAAGAGAGGTCCCAGGACTGAGCCTTGTGGGACACCAGTTGTAACTGGTTTGGAGTCTGACATGGCTCCAGCAATTCTAACCATGTGGGTTCTGTTCTTGAGCCAGTTTGCAATCCATCTAGTGACATAGGGGTTTATATTTAAGCTGGTGAGCTTATCTATAACGCCCGAGTGGGGTATTGTATCAAAGGCTTTTGCAAGGTCCAGGTAGGCTGTGTGGACCACCTTCCCCTCGTCAATGGCCTTGGTGACTGTTTCAAAGAAATCAACCAGGTTTAAGAGGCAGGATCTGCCCTTAACAAAGCCGAACTGGGTAGGATCCAGTGTTTGTAAGTCTATAATATCTTTATTTATGAGGTCCATGATGATCCTTTCCATAGCTTTGCAGACCAAGCTAGTCAGGCTTATGGGGCGATAGTTTCCAGGATCCGTTGAGGCACCACCTTTATGGAGAGGGACCACTGTTGCTGTACGCCACTCTTTGGGCACATATCCTGTAGTAAGGCTGAGATTGAACAGTAGTTTTATGTTTGGGTTTAGCTCTTCTTGGAGTTCATGTAGGATGCAGCCCGGGACACCATCTGGTCCCATTGATGCTGTGTTTTTGCTTTGGAGGCGGCTCTTACCTGAGCATCTGAGATGTCAGGGGGGCAGCACTCTGCTGGGATAGATATTTGCCCTTTTGGTGAGGGGGGGAGTTTGCACTGAACCTGTCAGCTAGGATGTTGGCAATGTCTGTGGGTTCGTTGTATTTTTTGTCATTTTGGACTAATTCTGAGCATATCTGGGAATTACCACCCAGGTTCCTAACATAACTAAAGAAAGCCTTGTGATTATCCTTAGTGTCCTGTGCAATTTTTCTCTTGAAGCTGGCCTTAGACAATTTTATGTGTGCCTGTAGTTTTTTGCTAATACTGATCAGTGATGCCTTCCCTTTTTGGGATTTTGCTCTATCATTTAGTAGCTTCCTCCTTCTATTGTATAGTTTGTTTATGGCTGGGGTCCACCAGACAGGACGTCTGCCTTTGGAGGATTGGCTCTTGGTTTTATTTGGGATCGCATGATCCTTGCATTCCTGAAGGTGTTCATAGAATGCGTTTATAAAGGATTCTACGGTCTGGGCCGTATTTTCCACAGGCCCGGGGGCTTTGAAGGATTCCACCTCAGTTTTGAGGAGTGTGAAATTTGCTTTAGAGAAGTTTTTCATTGTGGTTTTCTGGGCAGGTGGTGGGGTCGGGATGTGAATATCCAGTGAGATTAGTTTATGGTCTGATCTTACCAGTGAGGGATACACTTCTGGTCTGGAGCATAGAGTCCCCATGTTGGTGATGATCAGGTCCAGCATGTTTTCCCCTCTTGTGGGAGTGGTAACAAGTTGTTCCATAGCATTTGAGTTTATAAATTCTAGGAACCTTTGGGCTAGGGTGTTGGAGCTAGAGTAATGCTCCCAGTCTATCTTTGGGTAGTTGAAGTCGCACAATATAATGGTGTTTTTAGAGACCTTCATATTTTCCAGTGTTCTCAGGAAGGCCGAGTGGGGTTCCTGGGTTTGGGAGGATGGTCTGTAGCAGGCTATAAACTGGAAGGCAGTTTTACCCTCTGTTAGTTGCACATGGATAGTCTCTGATGCTTCGTGCTTTGCCACCAACCTGGAGGTGTGGGTATCTTTGATGAATATCGATACTCCCCCTCCTTTTGTGGTTCAGTCCAAGTTTTGATTCAGAGCATTTCTATTACTACACCTTTTCTGATGTGCAAGCGGTGTCTACTCTCACTTACTGACATGTGTTATTGAGATTCAACACTTTTCTGCCTACTGTTAGTACATTTCACAGGGAGTCAGAGGGGCACAGCTAACTTTTGTTTACTAATCAGGGTCATCACTGTAGAGCAGTCACTGTTGGGAGGTCTAGCCTGTGACCTATGCTAATATGCCAGTGTGTATCCTGCTCTGATACTGTGTGGGGTTTGTAAGCTGCTACTGTAACATTATTCCCTACTAGCATGGCTGATTCTCTTTTCACAGTCATGTCATGCAATTCCACAACACCTGCTGGTTAAGGCCCACAGAACAAGATTTGTGTTATGCCATTCCTATTTTCCCTTTACATTCACTCATGGTAATGCATGATAAATTGCTTTCAGCACTAAGTTATTGTATATCTGCTGTGGTTTAGTGGTACTTCATGCAGACTGGTGAGTCTAAGGTCCCGGGTTCGAGACTGACAAGAGTATTTATATTTTGCTGCTGAGCAATACAAGGGCCCTGTCATACAGAGTGACTAAGGCACTTTTAAGCAGTTGTAAGCAGGTTTGCGTGGGTTTGCACGATGCTTAGCAATACTTAGCTAAGCGCACCCCCGCTTACTACTGCTTAAAAGTGCTTATTCCCACTAACCCCCGCGCTAATTTCTTCTAAAGAAAAGAAAATGGGGAGATAGGAAAGTGGTGAAAAAGGGGGCACAGAGAGGGAAAGACAGTAGGAAAACAAGCTCGGGATGTGCAGGAAGGGTGTAGGGAAGGCCCATAGCTGCCCATTTCTTTAACAGCAACAGCTGTGCATATGTTGAATATTTGGAGTGAGTTTTGAGACCTTCCACCCCTGAGAGAGGGGTGGGGACAACATAGTTTGTTGCATTGCCAATTAGAATTATGGGTGTACATGTCCTATGTATGGAGCATAATTTTTTTGCAGGTACAGATTGCCCTTTTTTTTTTTTTCAGGTGAGAGTGGTAAGTGAGGTAGGGGAAGTAGGTATATTTAGGGAGGTAGGTTGGGGAGGTAAACAGACAAGACAAACAAGACGCATACAGGGACGGAATTTGACACATGGGGTGGGTGAACACAATTGACGGGGATGGTTGTTTGGAAATCGCAAGCCCATGAGCCCACAGATGGTAACAGTGGAACTGAGATCCCCACCCATGGGCAGTCACCACTGCACCTTCACAGCCCCGGGGGTGGCTGTGCTGGGGGCTGAGTAGGATGGGCAGGCTCACCCATGAGAAGCACCACTCTCGCCTCAAGCTGGCGTACGGGATCAGCGACTGAACGCTGGATCTCCCTACGCACCACAACCTGGACCCTTCGAAGGGTGACGGGTGGCCCTTCTCCGCCCACACTTGCACGGGGGGATGAGCCCCATCCCCTGCAGTGCTTCCACCCAAAGGTGGCACAGGACCAATGGAGGAGGGGAGTCTGGGCTGGGCACCAGAGCCACTGGTGCCAGGTGCACCCGCCAACTGAGGAGGGACAGGTAGGTCCGCTGGGACTGGCCTTCCCATACGTTCTGTGATTAGGTGTGTTTCATTACAACATAAACAACAGCATTCCAGATTAGTTGTAACAGCATGCAGTAATATTCCCATTAACCCCACACACCACAGTTGAACAGCAAACATAACACATGCATATATTGAACAACAGTGGTTATTCCAAACACATGCAGGGATGATTGGTAGCAACAGGCCACCATGAGCGTGGTGTTTAAACAGGGCACATGCATCAACATGAGTGCAAATGTTTATAGAACAATTGGACATATATCCCAACAAATATTTAAGATTACACATACCCATTGAGGTGTGGAATTGCATGGTTTATGCACAAACAGTAGGGTGTAGAAAAAACCTCCGTTAACATCTTATAAGCAGTTTTACTCTACACTACATTCCTAGTGACTGCAGGTGTATATTCCCTACATGTATTATTACACTTGCCACCATGCATTAGGTTGTGTAGTGGGTTTGGCTACTTCAGTCTATACTTGACCTATATCTCGCATACTAACTGTCCAGGATGCAGATGTTACTGCTACATATTTCATGTTTGCATTTATATTTCTTTATCTACATATCTGGATGTTTTCACATGACATTTTCACTTTAAATTGTACAGAACCCTGCATTTATTGAAGCAGACTTACATTTCTGGGGAACATATTAGCATGCTACTCATGTGCCATATTTACTTATGCATGCCAGCCAGTAACTAACTGTTGATGACTGTATATTTACTTCATGGCTACTAGCACTTCCATCACCCACTTTAGATGGGACTGCAGAACTCTGGGTTGCCAGCACTTTCAAACACATTACTATTTGTATAATGCAAGGGTACAACAACATTTCATAGTAAGTGAAACAGACACACTCTGGGTTTTAGACCTTTATTAATGACATTACACACTTTTCCACAGGCTCACTCCTTTATTTGTTTTAACGGTATATATGGCAGACATGTTCATGACATATTATACCTTTATTAATAGTTTAGCACACTCTTTTTTCAGGCTCACTCACATATTATTTTATATGACAGTGCCTGCAGAGATATTATTCCAGACATTTGTTACCTTTCTTAATGGGTTACTACACTCTTTTTCTGCCTCTCTAATGTTTTTATCTGACAGTACATGCAGAGGACTTATTCAGTCCATTTTATGGCTGTATTATTGGATTACAACACTTTCTTTCATGCTCTCTCCCATATTTTATATAACAATACATGCAGAATAATAACTAACCTGCCTGGCGGCGCAGCCTTAGCAGCCTATCAGCATAGGCTTGCTGATTCATAACATGGTCACCTGCAGCTGTAAAGTAAATGAAGGGATATTGAGGCATTCCTATCTGCTATACATAGTCCATTTGAAATTCTTACATACTGCATTCCAGGGTATCCCGCATCCCACAGGCCTCCTGTATCCACTGGTTCAGGTGGTCCTCCTTTCATCTCTTCAGGTCCGCATGGTGGTGACGGACCTGCTCACCAGTCCGAGGAACACCTGTGGCACTGGTGAGGTTACGAGCTAACCGGTTCCAAGCCTCTGCCTTGTACTCCGTCCCTTGGAACTGGCCCTGCAGGAGTCTTGCCTCGTGATGGTGGACTAGGAGCCAAACCATGTATTTGGACTCCTCGATGCCCCATCTCTGTGCTCAGAAGCGCGCCCCCTCTCCAACACCAGACATTCTGACCGCAGATGTGAGCAACAATCAGTTATGGTGTGTATTCCCGCCTGTGGGGATTAAATATGCCGCATTTCCCACACTTTTTTGTGATTGGCCATTTTGTAAAATTCTAGGCTGACTGCAGACCTGCTTAGTAATGGTTAAACTGCCATTCCTAAGTTTATGAATGTTAATAGTGGCTGCTTCTCCTATGTTGTTATGGCTTAGTGGTTCTGTACTTTGCTTATGATGCAAAGGGTCCTGGGTTCAAACCTTGTCATTCTTTTATTTTAATACTGTCTAGACAGGCTAGGGGCTGTGACTGCGTTTAAGGAACTTAGCTCTACGTTGCTCCCCTGTTCCCTATGGTGCCCTGGTTGGCGCGGCACACACATCCGTGCAAACACATTGCGCTGGGTAAAGCGCTTTTAAATGTTGGGCAACTCTATTGCGCTGGGTAAAGCACTATGAAACTATGGGTAACTCTGTTTAGCTGGGTAAAGTGCTATTAAACTATGAGCACCTCTGTTTAACTGGGTAAAGCGCTATTAAACTATGGGCACCTCTGTTTAGATGGGTAAAGCGCTATTAAACTATGGGCACCTATGTTTAGCTGTGTAAAACATTGCTTAATGGCTGGCTCTTATATATCTGGGTCCTTTAAAAATATATATTTTGTTCACTGATACATTGGCCATGTCACTGCTTTTAATAAAATTTTATTCATATTTGTCTGGTATTATTTCAAATACTAATTTAAAACACAAATAAGAAGGGGAGTGGTGGGATTTGAACTGTGAATGCCTTCTCTTTGTGCATATGCTCTACCATTACACTATTGCTAGTTAGATTAATTTGCATAAGTAGTTCTTATATGCTCTTCAGTGTCACAATTGCTAACTGTGGCTAAGCAATGGGCTCACCCGCACAAACAAGCTCAAATACGGGCAGCTATATCGTGGATTTAAAAAAAAATAATAATATTTTACGTTTTATAACTCTAATGGGGGTTTACAGTGTCAGGGAGTGTGGTGTTGAGTGCAAGTACATTTGAGCGAACTCACTCTTGTCTGTTGACATTATGATTTTTAAAAACTTGCAGGGGCATGGACTTTTAGATTGCTCGGCAGTCGGACACACCACCTGCTTGCCTACTCAGTCCATGTAAGAGTTACGGATGAGTCAGCATGCCCTCATGAATATTCATGGCACACTGACATCATACTGTTCAACTGCAGCCTCTGAGTAAGACATATTAAGTCTTACACGGTGGTTTCGTGAATCCGGCCCAAAGGAATACAGAAGGTCAGTTGGTAGTGGATTTTGTGAAAAGGATGGACAAGGCTGTAGTGAATATGTATTTTAACAAGAGGGAGGAGCATAGGGTGACATACAAGAGTGGAGGAAGATGGACGCAGGTGGATTATATCTTATGTAGGAGGGCCAGTTTAAAGGAGATTGAAGATTGTAAAGTGGTGACCGGAGAAAGTGTAGTTAGGCAGCATAGGATGGTGGTTTGTAGGATGACGTTGGTGATCAAGAAGCGACGGAGGAGTGTGAGGGCAGCACCAAGGATTAAATGGTGGAAACTGAAAAAGGGTAATTGTGAGGTGGAGTTCAGGGAGGAGTTAAGAAAGGCACTGGGTGGCAGTGAAGAGTTACCAAATAACTGGGTAACTACAGCAGAGCTAGTAAGGGAGACAGCTAGAAAGGTGCTTGGTATCACATCTAGAAAGAGGAAGGATGACGAGACATGGTGGTGGAATGAGGAAGTACAGGAGAGTATACAGACAAAGAGGAAAACAAAGAAGAAGTGGGATTGTCAGAGAGATGAAGAAAGGAGACAGGAGTATAAGGAGATGAGGTGCATGGCAAAGAGAGAGGTGGTGAAGGCTAAAGATAAGGCATATGAAGAGTTGTATGAAAGGTTGGACACTAAGGAGGGAGAAAAGGACCTGTACCGATTGGCTAGACAGAGGGACCGAGCTAGGAAAGATGTGCAGCAGGTAAAGGTGATAAAGGATAATGAGGGAAACATACTTACAAGCAAGGAGAGTGTGTTGAGGAGATAGAAAGAGTACTTTGAGGGGTTGATGAATGAAGAGAATGAGAGAGAAAGAAGGTTGGATGATGTAGGGATAGTGAATCTTGAAGTACAATGGATTAGCAAGGAGGAAGTAAGGATAGCTATGAAGAGAATGAAGAATGGAAAGGCTGTTGGCCCAGGTGACATACCTGTGGAAGCATTGTGGTGTTTAGGTGAAATGGCAGTGGAGTTGTTAACCAGATTGTTTAATGAAATCTTGAAAAGTGAGAGGATGCCTGAGGAATGGAGAAAAAGTGTTTTGGTACCGATTTTTAAGAATAAGGGTGATGTGCAGAGCTGTAGTAACTACAGAGGGATTACATTGATCAGTCACAGCATGATGTTATGGGAAAGAGTAGTGGAAGCTAGGTTAAGAAGGGACGTGATGATTAGTGATCAGCAGTATGGTTTCATGCCGGGAAAGAGCACTACAGATGCGGTGTTTGCTCTGAGAGTGTTGATGGAGAAGTATAGAGAAAGACAGAAGGAGTTGCATTGTGTTTTTGTAGACTTAGAGAAAGCATATGACAGGGTGCCTAGAGAGGAGTTGTGGTATTGTATGAGGAAATCATGAGTGTCAGAAAAGTATGTAAGAGTGGTACAGGATATGTACGAGGGTAGTGTGACAGTGGTGAGGTCTGTGGTGGGAGTGACGGATGCGTTTAAGGTGGAGGTGGGGTTACATCAAGGATCAGCTCTGATCCCTTTCTTATTTGCAATGGTGATGGACAGGTTGACAGATGAGATCAGACAGGAGTCCCCGTGGACTATGATGTTTGCAGATGACATTGTGATCTGTAGTGAGAGTAGGGAACAGGTGGAGGAGACTCTGGAGAGATGGAGATATGCTCTAGAGAGAAGAGGAATGAAGGTCAGCAGGACTAAAACAGAATATATGTGTGTGAATGAGAGGGAGGATAGAGGAATGGTGAGGATGCAAGGAGTAGAGGTGACGAAGGTGGATGAGTTTAAATACTTGGGATCAACATTTCAGAGTAATGGTGAGTGTGGAAGAGAGGTGAAGAAGAGAGTACTGGCAGGATGGAGTGGGTGGAGAAGAGTGTCAGGAGTGATTTGTGACAGACGAGTACCTGTAAGAGTGAAAGGGAAGGTCTACAAGAGGGTAGTGAGACCAGCTATGTTATATGGGTTGGAGACAGTGGCAATGACAAAAAGGCAGGAGTTTGAGCTGGATGTGGCAGAGTTAAAGATGTTAAGATTTGCACTGGGTGTGACGAGGGTGGACAGGATTAGGAATAAGTATATTCGAGGGTCAGCCCAAGTTGGAAGGTTTGGAGACAAAGCCAGAGAGGCAAGATTACATTGGTTTGGACATGTGCTGAGGAGGGATGTTGAGTATATTGGGAAAAGGACGCTAAGGATGAAGCTACCAGGTCACAGGAAAAGAGGAAGGCCTAAGATAAGGTTTATGGATGTGGTGAGAGAGGACATGCGGGTGGTTGGTGTGACAGAGCAAGATGCAGAGGACAGGAAGAAATGGATCAGGTGATCCACTGTGGCGACCCCTAATGGGAACAGCCGAAAGAAGATGATGATGATGATGGTTATGTGATGCTATTCATGTGTCACACTGGTCTCATGTGATGGCATTCATGTGTCACATTGTTACATGATGGTATTCATGTGTCACATGGTTATGTGATGCTATTTATGTGTCACACTGGTGTCATGTGATGGCATTCATGTGCCATGCTGTTATTTGATTGTATTCATGTGTCATGCTGTTATGTGATAGTATTCATGTGTCACAATTTTATGTGATGATATTCATGTGTCACACTGGTGTGATGGTATTCCTGTTTCAGACTGTCATGTGATGGTATTCGTTTGTCATACTAGTGTCATGTGATGCTAGTCATCTGTCGTGATGGTATTTGTGTGTCACACTGTTGTCCTGTGATGTTTTCATGTGTCACATTGTTGTCATGTGATGATATTCATCTGTAATTTGTCTCTTTCTTAGGAACTTAACATCTCATTTTATTGTTGTGGAATACTGTCTGTATAATATACATTTATGGATGAAAATAAGTCAGATTAAATGCCATCCTTTGAAGGCAGAGGCATTCCTGATGTATGCAGCTGTGTGTGTGTGTGTGTGTGTGTGTGTGTGTGTGTGTGTGTGTGTGTGTGTGTGTGTGTGTGTGTGTGTGTGCATGTGTGTGTGTGTGTGTGTGTGTGTGTGTGTGTGTGTGTGTGCATGTGATCAGTCAGTCTGCTCTCTCTTCACATTTTATGTAGAGAATATTTTCAGTTTTCTGCATGTGTACAAGAATTGTGTGCATACAAATCCAAACCTTCATTCTAGAGGACCGCATAAAACCACCCATTTGGAACTTTATTTTTAATACATCTAGACAGCCGTTATGCTCTTTTATGTCATTTCTTATCAGGTATGCAAGTAAGTGCTAGGCTAGCTGCCCTTGCATTCCATTTTAAGTCTATCCAATTGCTCTTCAGGGGTGAGAATGAAATGTTGTACTCCATGCCTGAAAGGCAGACACCTTAGCCATTATGCCAACCTCCCATCCTAAACAGTATCTGGGTAAGTGACTTGCTCAAGGTCACACAGTAGTCAGTTAAGGTAATCAAACCCTGTACCACAGGATCTTTAGCTTGGAACTTTAACCTCAGTGGAGTATCTTTCATTTATTATTTATTTTAGCCTCACTCTTTGTGAGTTTTACTCATCCTGCTTGCATTTATTAATTTGTTTATATATTCAATAGCTACTTAGGCATAAGCACTTAAATAAAGATTAAAGATTACAGTCTTAATACAAATAGCTACCTGCAGCAGTTTTTCTACATATACAAGAACTACAAATTACCCAACAGCAGCACCAATGCCCCACACTGTTGGAGCATCTCACAGATCATATGATCATATGCATTTTTCAAGTCCACAAACTGCTTGCAGGTAATATTGACAAATTCCCTAAACTGTTTCAATATTTATTTTATTTAGTTATCATTTGTTGACCAGATTAATCTCACTATGCTAGTAGCCTCTTTTTACAGGAGACCCAGGATGATATTTACACTACTGAGGTAAATTTGGTCAGTGATTTTATTGTTTTTCCCTTTCAGTTCTACAGAACAGACTGCCTTGTATGTGGAATTTGTGACTTGTGGCTGGAACATCTTTGGAAACGATGTGGTTACAGCATTTGACCTTTCATCATTTAAAAACATTTGCGACCTTGGAGGTAAATACTCTCAAATTATTTGTGAAATGCTGTGAGGTAATTAGTGTTATGTTGTAGGATATATATTATACAACTATGCACACAACTTGTTGAAACATGGTACAAACGATTCACTGAGAGGAACACTGGTACATTTTTACTGATTATAACTAATACTGTGAAAGTTTTACTATGGTTAGAAATCATTTACATCTGTAAACATTTAGTTGAAAACTGCATGCCAAACACGCAGACTTATTGCATGGATTGCTGAGACCATTCAGTAAACATTCTGGATATACACCAACTGCGGAATAGTCTCACTGTTAAATTATCAGACTACCAAGTCAAATGAAGTCAAACTGTAAAGCAGCACTCAGTTTATTCACAGATCACAGGATAAAGCTTCCAGGTAACACCCTTCATCAGTATACCAGTACCATATTAAACACAGTTTAAATAATCATTGCATTAAAACACATGACACAACCTTCGAATAGAAAACCAGTTTCAGTCAGTTAACCAGCCTTGTAATACTTGAAGACATATTATTAAATATAACATTCAAATAAAATGTCAAACATTTCACCAACATTTTTTTATATATGTAAAACTGTCACTTATATTGCTTTTATTTAGCCACCAATATGGGCTTTATACTAACCAAATTATTAAGATCTGGGCATCTGTCTGCCTCTAGCATGGTTATCATTTTATATTCAGCTATATCTAACCTGTTATTAATGTCCCCACCTCTCATGCCTAAATGCAATACCTGCAGAACTTTAAATTTAAATTTATGCATTTGCCCTTTGTCGATTAGATGCTTAGCTAATGCATTAGTCATAACCATTCTTCTCACCTCTGATTTGTGCTCAGTTATTATGATCTTCCAAATGCCTAGAGCATTTACCTACATAGAAACTTTCACATCCCATGCAGGTAGCCAGATAGACTATCAGTTCAGTGTTACATGTTGCATGACATTCCATCTTATATATTTCCTTACTTACAGGATGTTTATACTCTATGTCACTGCATATATCTTTACAGCAACTACAATTATAGCATGGTACAGTCCCATATATGTACAAGATGTTTTGAAGCAATATTTACCATTATGACCTAATTATCTCAAAGATACCAGAAACTTTTTGAATAAACTTTATGAATGGTATAGATATAGGGCCAGATTCACGAAGGCTTGCACGTAGTCTAAGAGTAGAGTAAGACTCCATGCAGCCAACATGTCCGCTGAGCGATCCAGGAAGAGCCAGTAGGGGTGTGTAACAGAGCTCCTTAAACTAGTCCTACATGGACAGGGCTTGGATATGCAAATTACCTCAACTGCAGGTGAAAGCTATGCAAATGAGGTAAATTTGCAATCCAGGAAACCCGAACCTGTCTGAGTAGGACTAGTGTTATTTGCAGAAATGTACTCAGTTGATAACTGAGTACGGTTCTGCAAATAGCAAAACGGAGCCGTGACAGCTGCAAAAAAAGCATGCATTTACAGGAGGAAGCATGGCTATAGCCAAAAATATGGCCATTGGCAATGGGAAGTGATTCAAAATAGAAATAAAATATATATATTTTTTCATCCCGATCTCCTGGGTTTAACCGTAGTGCAGCGCCGCGCAAATGCGCTGCGCCCTAAAAAACAGAAAATTAATAATTAAGATCCACAAATGTGGAATTTATACCTAAAATTAATTTACAATGCAAATGAATAGCAAGCTGAAGACAACATGGCCACCGAGTAGAGGTTGCTAAGGGGGGAAGCTTAGTCTAAGAGATGTAACCAAGCATTAGTAGGCAATCCTATGCAAATGAAAGTTAGGATAGTGAATCGCAAGTTTACATAGGAAATGAGCACAGTCAGTGGAGTGTAGGAGTAAGATAAGGGGAGTAACAGAGTAGAGGATAGGTGACATCACGAGGGGGGTATGTATGAAAGGAGTGAAGCTCATTGGAGCAAAGTGTCATGTGTCAGCCGACAATTGCATATTATTGAAAGAGGTGTGTCAACAGGTAGGCCAGGTAAAGTCAAGAAATGGAAGGTGTATGCCGTGAATAACACCAAAGTTTATTGCTGAGCGTGCATGCGCGTTTGTGCGCACCAGTAAACCCAAGTAAGACAGTGTGCGAGCGTGTAAGCGTGTGTGCGTGCGTGTAAGCTTGAGTAAGCATATGTAAGGCTGTATAAACAGTTGTAAGCGCGTTTGCACCAGTGTATGTGTGTTTTAACAAGAATAAGCAGGTTTTAGTCTGTGTAAGCATGTGTGCGTGCATGTTAGCTGCTGTGTGTGCATGTTTGTGCTTGTGCGCGTGGCGCTCCCCCTCAGGAAACAGAAAGGAAAAAGGAAGCACACCAAATAGTAGGGAAGTTACCAGGGAGTACTAGCAGAGCTAGCAGAGGAAAACAATCAGAATCAGGCAATTACCCAGGCAGAACACTAGCACAGCCCAGCCCAGCACTTAAAACACTGCAAACAACAGCTCATTATGTTTCTCTCAAGAGACACTGCAACACTGCAGTAAGTTAATAGCAGTGAAAACTGAAAAAGCTGTACTGAGGCAAAAAATGTTAGGAGTTGCCATTGCTGTTATAAGGCGACATATGCAACATGCTGAGGGTGGTGATGATGCAAATGCTGCTGGACAACCCACAGTGAAGAGACAGAGAAGAGTGTACAGGCCCAGGGTAACCTACCAGGGGCTACATGAGCTGGAGATAGTGGAGCGCTATAGAGTGGACAGAAAACTCTTGCAGCAAATTGTTGAGCTGTGCAGGCCACGCCTCACACACAGAACCAACAGAGGGGAACCCATCCCAGTGGAAACTAAGGTATGTGTTGGCCTAAGAATATTAGCAACAGGTACCTTCCAGAGACCAACTGGTGATATGATGGGAATATCACAGGCATCAGCATCCAGAGTACTGCACCAGTTTCTGGATGCCATGTCAGCACATGTCGGTGATCATGTATACTTCCCCAAATCCCGTGAGGTATTGGCCAGCAATATGCTTCTCTTCCAGCAAATAGCGGAATACCCTGAGGTAGTGGGTGCAATAGACTGCGTGCACATATGCATCAAAGCACCAGCCGGTGAGCGGGGTAGGGTCTACTTCAACCACAAGCGCTTCCCCTCCATCAACTGCCAGGTCATGTGTGATGCCCAGGGCATAATACAGAATGTGTGTACTGGCTGCCCTGGAAGCTACCATGATTCCCATATCTGGCATCTGACGCAGCTGTACCAGACATTTGCCAATGGGGACATCCCACACTGACACCTAGTGGGGGATGCTGGCTATGCACTGGAGCCATGGCTGATGACACCCATCAGAAACGCACAAACAAGTGAATAGGAACGTCATAATGAGGCACATGCACAAACACGAAATGAAATCAAGCATGTGTTTGGGCTGCTCAAGTCATGGTTCCAGTGCCTGGACACATCTGGTGGAGGCTTGCAGTACTCACCAACTACATGTACCCAAATTGTCATGGTATGTGCTATGCTACATAATATGATCCTGTGAAAACAGCTGCAGCAGGACCAGCATAGGCCTGGGCCAAACAGCCCCCCACCATTGCCAGGGCCATCACAGGCAGAGCATGACTCAGAGGAGGAATAACCTGAGCCTTCCCCAGTAGGCAGAAGGAGGCGTACCCAGTATGCCTTGGCCTTGGCAAAGAGGCAACGCATAGCACATACACTTGCTCAGTAGGAACTCTGGAAATTATACCTCTCTCTGACCCGCACATATAGTAAAAGGGATGCCTATGTTTACACTACCTGCAGTCAAACATGTATAGGGAGTGTATGTGCATCCAACATAGGCAGCCCTGCATCAACACCTGAGGCATGATTGCCATGTGTTAAGCAATATAAAGCAGTGCTAAACAGCATTTACCACTATGTAGTATATTTAAACCAAATTGCACACACCAACTAGTACATAATGTGGTCAATGTTGAGTAATATTGGCCAACGTCCAGCAATAATGGTTAATACTGAGCAGTGTTGGACAAGTTGGGCCTAAGTAAGGCATAGCTGAACAAAAGCCAACATGCTCATAGTTGCTCTACTGGCCCTTAAGCAGTCTAGTCTGCTCAGTATAAAAATAGAAGTGGTGATGGGCTTCGAACCCAGGATACTGTGCACTATAATCATAGTACTGAACCACTAAGCCATGACAGTATTGCGGAGATTAATCTGTATGAAGAAATGTTGATAAGTCTATGCAAAGTATTCAGTAGAAACCCTGCAGGCACAGCATAATCACTGTCGAATTATGACACAAAGGTGAGTCCTGCAGTAAGAATAGAACCTGACTTGCAACACACACAGTACAAATGTTAATACTGGACATGTACACATACATCAACAAATGTAGTGGACCTCAGACAGCAACATACAGAAAGGTCACACTGTGCATGCTCACACACTTGAATACATGAGACAAATGTCAGTCAACAGAACACTGACAGTCTGAACTGGGCATGCTCACACACTTAGGCCATGTTAGAGTAGAGCAGTGGGCATGTGTTAACCCAGGAACCTCTCACTATCCAGCAATCTGCCCTGTGCACACACTTATATAACAACAGACACGTATATAACATAGTGGTACCCTGTCATAATCAAATATGTTCCACAGATACCTAAGCAGTTCATAGAAAGTGGGAAAGCAAAGATGATAAAAACCTGCAAACAGTATCAGCAGTAAACATTGTGCATCATGAACATTGTCATAGGTTCAGAGTTTGATACTAGGCTATCTGCCCTAGGGCATATTCAAGCATAGCCAGAGTGTGTTTGGCTGCTGCAACCCAGTCAAATCAGAACACTGTGCCCATGAACAGTAGGTCACATAAGATAGCCTATTTACATTTAGTGTATTGTGCCTCTGTCTAGCAGGGACCCAGAAGATATCCCATGGGTACACATACGATCACCCATCCACTTGTCAAGATTTCACCTGTAGGTGGTCACTGGGTGGCTCTGCTTATGCAAAACTGGGACTACACTCTGCAGTGAGTGGAGCCTTATGGATAATATTCTGTCTCCCCAGCATGTCCTATCAACATCTGTGCTGAGGTATATGTCCATGGAGTGTGTAGCTCCAAGGGGGTTGGATATCCTGAGGTGGAGCATGACCATTAATTCTAGGTCAGATATTGCCTTAAACCACAGGCACACAACACATCCATGTAGGTGGTAAGTGACTGAGTAGAGCTGGAGTTACTGTATCTGAACTGTGCAGGGCATCCGTGTGAGTCCCTACATCTGCTTGATGAGTAACATTTGTGGCCATTACAGTTGCTGTAGGTGTCGGGTGAGGTACAACCCAAATGTGGAATAGTAACCAAGCATGGTTGTGATGAGTATAGGGGCACAATGACCACACGTGATCAACATGTGAAACCATGTGGGATATGGTAGGCTATGTAGAAGTACTGTCTAACCACTTTGGCAATGTGATTGTCAAAGGCGAGAGTACGAACAGGTCATGTCCCCAAACCCGTAACAACTACTACCATATGTAATGGATTACTACCTATGTGGTAATGTGTGGGCATGTTGTCATTCTCAAAGGGGATGATTATGCAACTAATGGCATGTAGCCGTAAGCCATGGCTCAGGCACCAGTCATCCTATCTCTGTGAGACCCTGTATGAGTATGCATGTGCCAGCTGGAGAGTTGATTATGGCACCCAGTTTGCAGTCATCTGCAAACATGGGCAGCCATATCCCTCCTGTGATAGCCTGTACATCACACAAATATATACTGAACAAGAGAGGTCCCAGGACTGAGCCCTGTGGGATGCCATGTGTCACAGGTGTATAGTCAGACATGGCACCTGCAACACTGAGCATGTGGGTGCTATCCCTGATCCAGGTAGCAATCCATCGTGTGAGATATGTGTCGATATTGATGCCGGTGAGCCTATGCATAATGGCCGTGTGGGGTATTGTGTCGAAGGGTTGTGCAAGGTCCAGGCAGGCTGTGTGGACAACCGGCCCAACACAGATGGACCTGGTAATTGTTTAAAGAATACAGACAGGTCCAACAGGCAAGATCTGCCCACAACAATGCTGTAATGTGTAGGACCCAGTGTCTGTAGGTTTCCCATGTCTATGTGCATGAGTCCCATTACAATACACTCCATAGCTTTGCAGAACAGGCTAGTTAGCCCTATAGGCTGATATTGTCTGTGGTCTGTTATGGCAGTATTCAGTGGAGCCGGACCACTATCGCTGTATGCCATTCCGTGGGTATGAATCCTACAGTAACCCTGATATCGAACAGTGACGTAATGTGAGGGTTACGTCTGTCATGAAGGCCGTGTACAACACAGGCCAGGACACTATCTGGTACCATTGGTGCTGTGGTGTCCGCTTTGGGGAAGGCAGCACTCACCTGTTTATTCGATGATGTCAGGGAGGTTACACTCTGTTGGGATGGACAGTACCTCCTTAGGGGGGATGGGGGGAGACATCTTCATTGAACCTGTTTGCCAGAATGTTAGCAATGTCTGTGGGTTCAGGGTATGCTCAGTCAGTATGCAGTAACACACAGCATATCAGTGAGTGTCCAGCCAGGTACCTGAATTAACTGAAGAAAGCCTTGTGAGTGTCTGATGTGTCTGGTGCAATTGTCCATTAGAAGCGGCCCTGACATAAATACATGAGTGATTGTAGCTGTCTGCTAGTACAGATCACAGATGCCTTCCCTGTCTGGGATTGTGCTCTATCATGCAGTAGCTTCCTACTTTTGTTGTATAGTGCATTAATGGCTGGGGTCCACCAGACAGGTCCCCTGCCATTGGAGTAGTGAGTCCAGGTGTTATTTTGGATAGCATGATCCATGCAGTCCACTAGATGTCCATAGACTGTGTATGTAAAGGATTCAGCAGTCTGAGCCATACTTACCAGTGACCCAGGGTCTCTGAAGGAAACCACTGTGGTATGGAGAAGTGTGATGTTTGCTTTTGGGAAATTCACCAAGATTATCCAGGATGGGTGTGGGGATGGGATATGGATGTCCAGTGAGGTAAAGTATGTTCTGTCCTCACCAATGAGGGGTATATCGCAGGTGTGGAACATAGAGTCCCCATGTTGGTGATGATCATGTCCAATATGTTGTCCCGTCTTGTGGGTGTGGTGACCGGTTGTGCCATAGCATATGAGTTTACAAATTGTAGCAACTGTTGGGTGAGGGTTTTGGGGCCTGAGTACTATCCCCGGTCAATGTGTGTGTATTTGACGTCACCCAATATAATGGTGTTTGGGGAGACCGTCATATTGTCCAGTGTTCCCCAGAAAGATGAGTGTGGTTGCTGAGTTTGTGAGTGTGGTCTGTAGCAGGCAACAAACCAAAAGGCAGATTTGCACAATGTTAGGTGCATATGTATGGTCTGTGATGCTTTGTGCAGTGCTACTAACCCGGAGGTATGTGTATCTGTGATCTATATGGATATTCCCCCTAGTTGTGTTGGCCATTCCGAGTTATGCGGTCAGAAAGCATGGTACGAAATATAACCTGGTAGTGCTGGTGTGCATGTGGGATCCTGAACCATGTGTCTGTTAGTGCACAGATATTGCTATTCTCCATACTGAGGAGATTCCTGAGTGTGGTCAATGTGAGGGTAATACATCTGGTGTTGAGCAGCATTACCCTCAGTGTTATGTACTCTGTAATGTCTATGGAGGTGGATCTGTCTGTTGAGCCCCACTTAAATAAGGCAGTATGGTGGCAGCAAGTGTCTTAGCCAGTATTCAAATGTCCAAGGGTGACAGGTGCAAGCTGTCCATAGGGAAGCTATGTGGCATGTCGAGAATGTCACCCCAGGCTGACAGACACTGTATCCCCTTTGAATAACACCAATATGTTAGCCAATTGTTAAACATGATCAGTTTGTTGGTATACTGAGACATCATACTTGGTGAGTGTAAGATGCTAGACAAGGTCAGGGTCATACTGACCTGGGCTACATGATCAGAGAGTTCCTCTATGTATCATGTCATGTGGTCCAGGGAGGAACGTCTGAGGTTGTATGCACCAGCATGGACAATGATGGAGCCAGTCCTGGACTTGCTTTGGAGTGACCTGAGTGCATGTGTTATGTGGCAGATCCTGGCACCTGAGAGACAGCTCTAAGTGACTATTCCCTTGTTTGGCCTGGTGAGTGAGACGTCAGTGTGTCTGACATTAAGTGTCACCCATTACATGTGTATCAGGTGTGTTGTTTAGCCCGAAGGGCAGTGACTGTGTGGCACACTGACATTGTAAACCATGTGATATGTGGGTATTGTAGTGGGGTAGCAGTTGTTTGTGTGTCTGCTTTGGAGGTCTCTGCTGCTTAGGCAGAGTGTATGTGGAGCCTCTGAGTATGTGCATGTGTGATAATGTGGTTTGATTGCTGTCGCTATCGGTGTATGTGAGACTGATATGTGGTGTGTGTGGTCACCTCCATCACCTGATAGACCATGACAGTCATGGGTCAAGAGAGCTCAGCCTCCTGTATGTCAATATTGTTGCATCTCTCACATATATCTGAGTGTGTTGGGAGGAGGAGAGGGTTGTCTGTGTTCATGAGGCAGATGTGACATTGTGTCATAACCACAATATTCACTAGCTGGACTGGAGAGTGCACACGAAACCGACCCCTGGACATGCCAGTATGTTATAATGACATACTCTGTAGCCTGATCACAAAGGATCAGTAGGGTGTTAAGTGTGTAAATGAGTATGGGATTAGTGCTCAGGTTTGTTGGTGTTTTGTAAAGAGTAGCTGAGGAGTCCAGACTGAGAATCATGACATGTCCTTCAGCTATGTCAGAAATAGTAATGTACACCCATATATGTCCTGAGTCAGGGCCAACTGTACCTTACTGACAATGCCGATATCCTGTCAGACAGGCCCATATTTACATAACCACCTCCCACTGACGATAGTCCCTGACATCATACCAGGAGATATCATGTGTAGAATGTCTGACCAGATCCCCCCAAAGCCAAAGGCATGGCAGCAATTGGATTACAATGTTTCCCAATATGTGTCATGCATGCACTACAGAACAAACAGACCCTGCACCTGAACAGTCTGTTGAGCCTCACCCACTTCACAGGGTCTGGAACAATCGAATGTGTTACAGCAACATAAGGCACTCCCCACAAGTGTGGGTGCACAACACACCATGGGAAATATGGTCCAGTAAGCCTATAAAGTCTGATCTGCAAGGCCATGGAGTGCATCATGGCTGAAGTCATAAACAGGGTTATTGGAAGCTGACAAACACACAACCCTATCAACTGTGGTATGTTCATGTGCAGATCATGGTTCCCAAACATGCTACACCATTTGCAAGGCAGCCACCCAGGACATACATCACTGAACAGAGCTACACATGTCCCACAAAGACTTTGCATAGCTCTTCATCAACATCACAGACACATCTCGTATCCACAAAACCAACAATCTGTGCATAGATATGTGTTGACATATAAAGGGATGTCAATATGTCCACAGATAGATCAGACAAGGTGCGACTCATAGGGTCCTGTTCAAGCTGTTGATACCTGCCGACCCACATGGATCATTCTTGGGATTGCATAAAAGAAAGTGCACACACATTCCCATGACCAGTCTGATGATGTCAGCATCCTACAAATATACCAGGAGAACAAAAATCACCCAGTAAAGTATATAGCGCACTGTGTTAATGCGTATTTCTCTAGTATCATGACATAGTTAAGTAGAGGTTTGAATGCTGCAAGCGTTGACTGTGTGTGTGTGTGAGTTTCTTTGAGAGGTGTAGCCTTTTTGGAGACTGGGAAAACACATTAAAAGAGGCACATCCCTCTTTGGAATGTCTGATGATGTCAGCATCCTACAAATATATCAGGTGAACAGAAGCCACCCAATCAAGCATATAGTGCGCTGTGTTAATGTGTATCTCTCTAGTATCATGACATAGTTAAGTAGGGGTTTGAAGCCTGCAAGCGCTGACAGTGTTTAGTGTGGGTTGGGGGGGGTGTGAGCTCCTTTGAGAGGAGTAGCCTTTTTGGAGACTGGGAAAACACATTAAAAGAAGCATATCCCTCTTTGGAATGTCTGATGATGTCAGCATCCTACAAATATATCAAGTGAACAGAACCCACCCAGTATTGCATATAGCGTGTCATATTAATGTGGATCTCTTTAGTGTCATAACATAGTTAAGTAGGGATTTGAATCCTGCAAGTGCTGACAGTGTGTGTGTGAGCTTTTTTGAGAGGAGTAGCCTTTTTGGAGACTGGGAAAACACATTACAAGAGGCATATCCCTCTTTGGAATGTCTGATGATGTCAGCATCCTACAAATATATCAAGTGAACAAAACCCACCCAGTATTGCATATAGTGTGGTGTATTAATGCGCATCTCTTTAGTGTCATAACATAGTTAGGTAAGGGTTTGAATCCTGACAGTGTGTGTATGAGCTCCTTTGAGAGGAGTAGCCTTTTTGGAGACTGGGAAAACACATTAAAAGAGGCACATCCCTCTTTGGAATGTCTGATGATGTCAGCATCCTACAAATATATCAGGTGAATAGAAGCCACCCAGTAACGCATATAGCGCTCTGTGTTAATATGTATCTCTGTAGTATCATAGCATAGTTAGGTCGGGATTTGAATCCTGCAAACGCTGAGTGTGTCTGTGTGTGCCACAGATGGTCAGTACAGTGTGGGTTTTGCTTTTACTATGGTATGACATATGATTAAAACAGTATGTACATTGCACACAGCGGGTATCTGCATGGCAAATGAATATGTGTACATGTGACCTCAATCAGTACATAGGTGTGAAGCCTGCATACTACATGAATACATTTGTTTCCTTCGACAGATTGTGCTGCTGCTTCTCAGATCATAGGTCACATATGTATGTATGCAACAAGCCCGGCCACTGTAGTGATCCGTGGCCAAAATCATCCGTGCCACACACACACCTATGACATGTACTATGGAGTACTGTGAGTAAGGGTAATCGCCTGGGGTATGTGTCACACATGTTCATACACAACAACGACTGGCAGTAATGGACAGTCATTATAGGTGTACAACTGCCCTGTGGATATGCATGCAGGCCCCTAATGTGTTATGTGAAACACCGATGGACCCCACAATACCTATGGATATGTGGATACCAAGGGACAGATGACATAACACGTGTCTGTCTGTACACATTGGTACCCAACATACATGTTGAGGGCTACCACCTATGTAGTACTGTCGGGATAGTATGTCTAGTAAATGTTGGTGACTATGCCATAGTTGGCTTACGACTATACAGCATGTATTGGACAACAGGTATCTGTCTGTATGATACCCTTGTGTAGGATATGCGTCCCATGCAGGGAATGCAGTGTAGGCCAATGCATGCATTTCCAGATGTGGATGGACATATCTCTAGTGTGTTTGCATGTACCTAAGAGGGCTATATGCCACACAGGTGAGGTCCTAGGGATGTGTGGTGGTCAATACCACTGGTTACTGTTATAGTACAGTACTGGAAGGATCCAACTGTTACTGAGTTTCCTACAACTGTGTGTCATTTGTCAGGACATCATCTAATGATTGGTTATAGTCATGCTGTTGAGGTGGTGTATACTATCAGACTGCAGATCATTGACAGATATCAACAGTATCACCCACAGCATAGTGTCAACCCATGTCATACACACATGTGTACCCATGTTAGTACATATCTGTAGTAGAATGCATACTGGCCATCGAAAGATACCATGAGATGTTAACAATGTGTACAACAGGGTGTGTCGCACATCCCACGTGTCCACTATGCACGTACATGCAGACAGTGCACACACAACATGTTCACAGATGTACACCTGCTAATTTGTAATGCACACATCACACACATACTGTCCACTCACTAACACATGCTGGCAACACTGTACAATTCAGCCAAGTGGCACATGGGTGGACAATACATACTCAGATCTAACACTGGTGTAAACAATGCTACAATGACATTCAGAGCTGTGATGCATAATGCCTGCTCAGATATACCTACAAGGATATCAGTACACTTTCCTGTTGGCAACGTGCTACTATTGCTACACTGCTATAATGTCACCCTGTGCATTAGAACCATGTTAGCCTATTCCTGCATCAATGTGACAGATGACAGGAGGTGGCACAGGTGTCATCATATGCACAGGGTGTGTTGTTGGTTTGCCAGAGCCCGACATTGACCCATCCAATCGACATGTCTGTGTGTGTGTGTGTGTGTGTGTGTGTGTGTGTGTGTGTGTGTGTGTGTGTGTGTGTGTGTGTGTGTGTGTGTGTGTGTGTGTGTGTGTGTGTGTGTGAGGGACAACAGTACAGCATGGGTCAATGTTGATGTAATGTGTGTGTGTATGTGTGAGCCCTAGTTGTTTGGTTAATGTGTGTGTGTCTGCATGCACACAACTCCACCATGCGGCTGCCATATACGAGCGGTTGTGGGACAGCCACAGACTGTACCTGCTAGGCCATACAGATCACAGTCTCTGGCCATGGACACGGTACCTGTGCCTGGCAGGGGTGCTACGGGCAGTATCGGGTACCAGCCCTGACTGGGTGCTATCATCAGAGGCAGAGGTATGATGACTGGACCCATGTCCCTGCTGGGTCTGGCCAGTGCCACATGCATGTGGTCTAGTAGGACGGTCAATAGACAGGCCAGCCCCAGCATTGCTGAGGCTGTTACTGCCACTATGGGAGCGGCTGTGATCCGTTGTCCGTCTGCGATGACTGCCAGCTGATGCTGTTGCTGGCATGCATCCGTGTCGGCTTCCCATCCATCCCGCACGGTCCTGGCTCATGGCTAACACATTGTGGAGGACATCTAATGTCTCCCTCCAACGGCTATCAATGACCTCAGTGTAATTCTGGATGGCACCTGCAAGGTCACGGATGCTGTCATTGATAGAAGTGTAATGAGTCCTCTGCGCCCTTAGTTCCTGTCAGGTGTACCGTTCCATACGTGCCTGTGCCTGCATTACAGCCCGGAAAATACTGGAGGTTGTAATACCTCTGGGGGCACGTCTGCCAGGGGCAATACGTCCAGTGGTGCTCCCCCGAGAACCCCTGGACATCCACCTATGTGGTACCATTCCAGTAATCCGGCTATGGCTGCTGTGAGGGGATGCACGTACCATGGGTACCACACTCTCCTGGTCGATGCCGACTGTATGCTGTCCCTCAGCTAAGGCCATTGGTGATGAGGGCTGTATTGGTAGTATGTATGAGTGTGCGTATAGATGGGGTTGAATGCTGTGTACTGTTGATTGGTGGACCAACAACAGACCCTGACAGACCATCCTGTACCACAATACATGTCTCATCATCTCCACTATTAGTGGCAGTGACATCAGGTTCCCTGCTGCATTCAGACACCCCTAACTCAGCACCTGTGGAAGGAAGACAGGAAACACACTTCACAATCTGTACATGATGTTAGCACACATGCACACATGCACACATGCGCACATGCACACATGCACACATGCACACATGAGCACATGCACACATGCACACATGAGCACATGCCCACATGAGCACACGTATACATGCACACATGCACACATGAGCACATACACACATGAGCACATGCACACATGCACACATGAACACAAATACACTGCTCACCACAGCACCTACACACACACACACCAGCAATCCAACACATACACAATAGTGGGTGAAGGTGGGTGACAGTATCACAGGGCAAACAGTCACCTCACACATGTCAGCATGCAGAATATGTGTTGCTCAAGACCATGCAGTGCAAGTGTTGATGGCCCTATTTAATGACATTATACATGGCTGTGATGCATGTGTGTAAGTTGTTCAGTGATTGACTACACCCTGGAACACAATGTGTACATGGACACAACATTGCTGTGCAAGTATTATCTGCTCTGCAATGTCCTGTGCACCATCACTCAACGGTACACATACCAGGGCTGCATGTGTTATCTGTGTGACACATAGATTGCCATGTGTGCTTACAGTGTCTATGTCCATAGAATAATAGTGGGCACAAGTGTAGCAAATGCATGCAATGTACAGACATGGGATGAGTGGTGCATGTAGACATGACATAATCCCAATGCTCAACATGGCCATTATACAGTGGTTATGGTGAGTGTGGGACATATTGCAGATATGTCTGTGCCAGCCATGACATGGCATGCTACATGACTGCAACATTAAACACCATACATACCCAATGTGTGTCATGTGACCTATACACCCAATAGCATTCCAGGACATATATGTGACTCTTTCTACAGATGGCGACAGCTGTGCATATTGTGTATACTGGCATATGTAAGCGCACACACAACATGCTATGCATATTGCATATAGGTGCATATGTTTGCACACACACAACATTGAGGTGCAAAGCAAAGACCGCTATGTATAGTACTGTAGTGACTGTAACTGGATGGGGTGTACTACCATGTGCTATTTAAAGCCTACTTATTTAAAGAGTTAGTCCCTAGGGGACTTCGGATCTGGTTGAAACCGATGGTCAGCAGATCTGAACAGAGGCTGACAGATGAATGGAATGAGGCGGTACAGGAAGGTTCTATGAGACTTGTAAAAATACTAACTGACTATTATGAAAGAACAATAGACACTAACATATTAGAAGTTAAGGAACTTAGTACAAAATGTAAGATATTTGAGACCAATAGTAATTATGAAACCATGGTCATGAATCTTTCTAAAGAACTTACACAATATGACAAATTAACGAAAGAAAGGAAAATCAAAAAATTTACCAGGAACGTCAATGACTACAGTCGTGGACGCCCCTTTGAAATCCAAAGGTCAGTTAGGTTTAGGGATATGGCTATGGGTAAAGGCAGAGTGGAGCCAAGAAAAAGGCCCAGATCTATTCTTAAACGTAAAGACCAAATGTATACCAGTACCTCTGGTGAGGAGTCTTCTCTCACTGACAGTGATGGTGTTCCATCAGTAAGTTCACCAGTTAAGAAGAAAAGTAATGTTCCTATCCCTTTAGGAGGAACAACAAACGCAGAGGTGGGCGCAAACATTCAAAAAGGTCTAGACATGGACTCAATAGATGGGTTGATACAAATGCTACTGAAATAAAAGAGAATGTGTTCAACAAAGTTCTTAATCTTTCTAAAACTGTTCTAACTGTAGATCAACACAACATTTTAAATAAAGGCTTGGGATTCATACTTAGTTTTTTCTGTGCTCAATATCAGATAGTTACTGACTTATTGGAGTTTTTCCGTTGTCTTAACCTCAAAATATTCTTTTCAGATAAAGATAACACTAACTCTCAAAGATCAACAGAATTCCGTTTTCTTAAATCTACATTTCAACCTCCCATGAATAGCCATGTAGCTGCCTTCCAACAAGCTGTACTTAGAGAACTACACTTCCCATCATACACCAGTGATATATTACATGACAATATCAATGAGGTAGAAAGGAAGGCTCTGATGGAACTCAAAAACAATAACAAAATAGCTATCCTTCAGGCAGATAAAGGTGGTGCGGTAGTCATTTTGAATATGGATTATTACATCCAAGAAGGTCTTCGCCAACTATCCGATTCAAAATGCTACATGTATATGGGTATTGACCCAACGCCTACATTCAAAAAGGAAATTGATGGATTTTTACAGAATGCAGTTGAGGAAGGGATTATATCATCTAATACAGCTAAACATCTCATGGTTAAAGAGCCATGTAAGCAGATACTATATTTATTACCTAAAATACATAAATCATTGATCTATCCACCTGGAAGACCTATTGTTTCTGGCCACGGTTCATTGACGGAACCTCTATCAATTTTTCTTACACAACAATTGCAACCCCTTTTAGTCCATGTTAGAGCAAGGATTAAAGATACCACACAGTTTTTACAGATCATAGAGGATTTACAAATTGAACCAGATTGGCTACTATGTACATTGGACGTAAAGTCCCTTTATACAAGTATCCCACATTGGGCAGGGTTACAAGCACTTCAGTTCTGGCTTGACAAATCAAATCTATATCCACCTGGCTTTAACACTCTTATCATGTGTATGTCTGAACATGTTCTAAATAAAAATATTCTATACTTTCAAGGTGAATGCTACTGGCAACTACAAGGTACAGCTATGGGAGCATCCTTTGCTCCCATTTATGCTGACCTGTTTATGGCCTACTTGGAGGAATGTCTGATATATAATACATCACACAATATCTATTTGGTTGAAATGGACATTTGGCGAAGATATCTGGATGACTGTTGGATGGTGTGGCGTGCAGATATTGAATATCTTCAGGAATTCCTTGAATACCTCAATAATAACATGTGGGGTATCGAATTCACTGTCAATAGTGATTTAAATTCCATTGAATTTCTAGATGTTACTGTTTACAGAAACCCGGATAACACACTGGGTACTAAAATACATCGTAAATATCCAGAATATAATACTTTACTACATGCATCCAGCATTCATCCATGCCACACCGTCCGCAATATTCCAAAATCTCAGTTTCTTCGGATGAAACATATTAGTTCTTCATTGGAGGATTACGAGGATGCCAGTATGGATTTAACCAAACGATTTTTGGATAGAGGATATCGTCCATTTGATATTATATCAGCTAAAACTTGTTCAGATAGACAACCTAGGACTCAGTTGTTGGAGTATAAGACCAGTAAAGCTAAAAAAGGAGACAGTGCTCTGAGATTTGTAACAACATATGGGAGAAATCATCAGATTATTCGAAATATCATGGATAACAATTGGAATATTTTACGTGCCAATGAATACCTCAGACAACAATTGGGTGATCAATGCCTATTCTCATATAGAAGGGGTAGAACAATGGATTCTATTTTTTCACATTACAAACATCATGACAGTGGGGGAGCTAAATACAAACAACTGACTATTAGTGGTAATGAATTGATGGGCACTTTTCCATGTGGGCATTGTATGTCCTGTAACCAGGTGAACAAAACTAAACAGTTTAGTAGTGCCAATACAAGCAAAGTGTATGATTTAAGAATTTTTGGGAATTGTTCTAGTAGCTGGGTAATTTACCTGGCCACATGTCACTGTTCATCCTTTTATGCTGGAAAAACTTCAAGGTCACTAAGGATTAGGATCGGTGAACACATGAGTAATATCAGAAACAAAAAAACTACTAATGCCTTGTATCAACACACACTTAAACACCCTACTGCTAACTTTATGTTTACTATCATTGATCGTATAGTGGGGGATAGAAGCCATCAACAAGGTTGGGAAAATACATTGACCTTTAAAGAAAAATATTGGATAATCCATCTGGGGGCCTTATTCTCTCCAGGTCTTAATGACCATTTATGAATTATAATTCACTTATGGGTTGTTGTCCTATTGGTACACAACACTTACGGCCCACAGCTGCATGGTTATATTTATACAATATAACCATTATTGAGGTTACTGTCATATATATTTTTTCTTATAGAATATATTTTTTTATATATATGTTTTTCTTATAAAATATATTGATATATACTATAGTCACTAGGCATTAAATGGTATCTACCTTATTTTGATACAGTATAGTCTTATACTATATGATTTATTTTATTGATTGCATGATGATGTTATACCAGTATAGGAATAGTATATTAACCACCATTCCTGCTGCCTTATGTATATTTGTTTATATACTATAACATTTTTATGATTTTCAGTTTATTTCATGTTTTTTCACTGTTTTTGATGTATAAAACGAGGATCCAAGCCTCAAGATAGGGAGAGAGACAGATACTTATGTTTTGCTTTATCAGCACCACAACAATCAATATGATTGGTGGATTTATTACATATGTGGATATAAGAAGCGCTGTATGCATTGATGTTTCAGTTATTCAGCTTCACTGAGGAAGGCTTGATGCTGAAACCGGTTTGAAATCGTTTAAGTACTGTTTAGGACATTTCAATGTCCACTTTGTGATTGAATAAAACCTTGGAACTACCTTGCTGGCCGTTGGTGTTCTTTTGTACCTGCATTACAGCCCGGAAAATACTGGAGGTTGTAATACCTCTGGGGGCACGTCTGCCAGGGGCAATACATCCAGTGGTGCTCCCCCGAGAACCCCTGGACATCCACCTATGTGGTACCATTCCAGTAATCCGGCTATGGCTGCTGTGAGGGGATGCACATGCCATGGGTACCACACTCTCCTGGTCGATGCCGACTGTATGCTGTCCCTCAGCTAAGGCCATTGGTGATGAGGGATGTATTGGTAGTATGTATGAGTGTGCGCATAGATGGGGTTGAATGCTGTATACTGTTGATTGGTGGACCAACGACAGACCCTGACAGACCTTCCTGTACCACAATACATGTCTCATCATCACCACTATTAGTGGCAGTGACATCAGGTTCCCTGCTGCATTCAGACACCCCTAACTCAGCACCTGTCGAAGGAAGACAGGAAACACACTTCACAATCTGTACATGATGTTAGCACACATGCACACATGCACACATGCGCACATGCACACATGCACACATGCACACATGAGCACATACACACATGCACACATGCACACATGAGCACATGCACACATGAGCACATGCACACATGCACACATGAACACAAATACACTGCTCACCACAGCACATACACACACACACACACACCAGCAATCCAACACATACACAATAATGGGTAAAGGTGGGTGACAGTATCACAGGGCAAACAGTCACCTCACACATGTCAGCATGCAGAATATGTGTTGCTCAAGACCATGCAGTGCAAGTGTTGATGGCCCTATTTAATGACATTATACATGGCTGTGATGCATGTATGTAAGTTGTTCAGTGATTGACTACACCCTGGAACACAATGTGTACATGGACACAACAATGCTGTACAAGTATTATCTGCTCTGCAATGTCCTGTGCACCATCACTCAACGGTACACATACCATGACTGCATGTGTTATCTGTGTGACACATAGATTGCCATGTGTGCTTACAGTGTCTATGTCCATAGAATAATAGTGGGCACAGGTGTAGCAAATGCATGCAATGTACAGCCATGGGATGAGTGGTGCATGTAGACATGACATAATCCCAATGCTCAACATGGCCATTATATAGTGGTTATGGTGAGTGTGAGACATATTGCAGATATGTCGGTGCCAGCCATGACATGGCATGCTACATGACTGCAACATTAAACACCACACATACCCAATGTGTGTCATGTGACCTATACACCCAATAGCATTCCAGGACATATATGTGACTCTTTCTACAGATGGTGACAGCTGTGCATATTGTGTATACTGGCATATGTAAGCACACACGCAACATGCTATGCATATTGCATATAGGTGCATATGTTTGCACACACACAACATTGAGGTGCAAAGCAAAGATCGCTATGTGTAGTACTGTATTGACTGTAACTGGATGGGGTGTACTACCATCTGTCATCATCATCATCATCATGCAACTTGTGGTCACTCATGGCTACTACTGTGTGACAGACCACCGCCTAGCATGCTGTACCTGAACTGCAGTGCCATGGCTACATTCACTATTACACAGCCACTTTGTACATGGGTGTATGAGGTGCCCAATTGGGAGCATTGCCTAACGTGATTGTGTTATGTGTTGAAGAGTGTTGCACAGCCCCATGATAGGCCTCTACCCCTGAGGTACATCATGTGTGTGTGTGTGTGTGTGTGGATGACATGTGGGATACTGAGGTGTGACCTTACAGCGGGTGTGTGGTTACACCATATGTAGCATGTCTTTGCGTACTGCATATGATAAACGTGTTATGTTGTGTACAGGTGTTGCAACTATGCCTATCCAATGTGCAGTACGGGGTTGCCACAACTGTGTCTTATGCTCTGTGTATTGCATGTCAGTGAGACAGCTACTGACATTACTGAGCTGTGCAACATCTTACAGCAAACATGCACGGCGTGCATTATGCATAGGTGTGTTACGTGTACATGGCCTACACCTCACCTATGACAAGCATATTTCATTACTAGCATTGCAGGTATAACACACTCACCAGCATGGATCGGCTGCCCTGCTGTCACACCAGAGGGACCTATGAGAATATGAGAGAGTTAGCGGCCACAACTGTGGCATTGCTACAGTGGGTATGCTAAACTCCAGTATAACAACAGTCAACAGTCACAGGTGTAGAGATAGTATTCAAAATATCAGTATTGCACAACACTAGGCAGCATAACTGCTAGACACACAGTACACATCTCACATAGACATAATCTAACAGTACAGTTAACTGTCGTCTATAGATAGGGCATGTTACCTGCTTGCTCTGGGTGGACATGCTGGGTGGCTCCAGCCTCTATGACAACACATGTCAGAGGTTGATGTCGCTGTTGTCCAGGAGCCACCACGCTTAGGAGCAGCTCCTCCACTCTGGTGAGGGGGGATGAATGGCCACCCCACCACCTGTGGCATGCTGTTGTCTTTGGATATCAGATGCACTCCGCCGGACATGTCTAATTAAATCACTGCAGTGTGGCATACATGCTCATATGTATGGTTATGCATGCCTATGTCATTTACCCGACGAACAAGTTCTTGCCACAGTGCAGTCTGCTCCTGCTGGTGCTGGCTGCTTCTGGAGAACAGCATCGTGTACTACTGCAATAGGCTTTGTAGTATCACCTCTTCCTCATCCGCTGTGTATTATGGATTGCATTGGTGGGCCATCTGGCTGAAAAAGATATGAACAATATGTGTGAGCGAGTCCTGTGGCACACTTTACACCTTTAACCACAGATATCACTTTACTGACATATATACCATCCTATTGTCTGTCAGAGGTTACATACATTCAATACCACTTAGTGGTTTTCAGGTCACAACTAACTAACAGTGCCTGGCACACTCTATATATCACACCACTATGCAACAGTACCCGACACACTATTTGTGACACATTGCACAACCTCAAGACAGGGGTGTATATCACACCAATGCACGAACAGAGATGTCATCCATTGCAATGGATGCAAAGTACAGGTACAGTAGTACCAGTCAACCACCCTCGTCATTGATGCCATAGCCCTGCCTAACAGATGTGTACAGTTGTTACTATAGGTGGCATACTGCTGTAACAGAGTATATATGTTGCTGGATACACACATATACCCTGTAACACACATATGATTGCAGCCATTGTACAGGTATGATTACACACACATCAGACAAACATACAACACACCACTATATGTTAACACAGATGAGCATTACCTGTGTACCATACAGTACTGTGTGCCACTACTTACATACCCTTATGCCTGAGTTTTGTACTCTGTGCAGACTACAGGAAACACAGATGACAGTGTTTCCAAGCAATGAGAACACACACCATACTGTTCTGTTTAGGCCTACAGCTTCTGGTAGTACTACAGTTCATATGGGAGTTCGATTCACCAGCAGTACCACTCACTAAGCATACATGTATTGCTTTAGCCTACAATGAGACACCACATTCGTCAACAAGGAACTACATCACATCATATGCTGTACTACTATGTCTGCCTAACAGTACATTACACATCATTTGCTGTCCTCACAGCTAGGATAGGCACTACCATGTCAGATACAACTTCACACTAAGCTATCACACCTTTACAGACCTTTCACATATTCAGCGTTAAACTTATTCAACCTCACATAGCAGGTATTGCATTGAGTACATGTGTGAGTACATAGTGTCATAGGTAGGTAATATGCTGTTGGCCCTAGGGCCTACAGCAGCCTAGCCATATGCTACCCTGGCCTTTGATACACATGTACTTTGATTTCACTTGCCCCTGCCAACCAGAACCACAGAGGTGTTTCCTGGGGTGTATTACCAATCTCCCACACAATCATCAGGGGTATTTATGATAACTGCTAAGGAGGAGCCTTGTTTGCTATTGCTATGCTGTCAATTCTGGTGTATGGCATATCTCTGAGATGGGAACCTATCTCTTCAGCATGTGCTGTTTAGTGAGCTGACAAGGTTTAGGGCCCTAGAGCGTGTATCCTGGAGGGATTGTGATATGTTGCCATGGTGGTTGTCACCCAGCTATAGGTGTGACATACCTCTGTATGTCTGGCAGAGGTCACCTCTGTGTGGCCAGTACGCAATACAGTGTAGATGTGGTTTTGTGAGTCAGTCTGCATAGGGCATCTGTTTGCGGCCAGTATTACCCTTTGTGAGGTATGTCTGTGGCCTGTTCACCTGGTGTGGTTATCATGTGAAGTACATACCACACAGGGCATTGTGATGGCTAGAGGGGAACACTGCCCTATATTTCTATAGATGACACACCTGTTGTCATGACACATAACACACTGACTGATTACAGGTGTAGTGTGGCACTGTCTTCATCAAAGCACAGGCTACTGTCCACCTGTGCCCCATGTTCCCTTATCACACTTTCACTGTTAAGTAGATCTCTACCTATGTGGTAGTTAATGGGTACAGTGTTTTGGAAAGGAGGAATGGCACTGCAGTATCAACACTCATCTACAGTACATGCCTTGGTCACCACACATCTGTTGCAGTACATATGACCCCGTGTCACCCTTTCTCTCCCTCTCTCTCTATATGGCTATATATTTTTCTATATATATATATATATATATATATATATATATATATATATATATATATATATATATATACATATCTATACACATACCTGTACACATCCATTGCTGTACACATAGATGTACATATAGGCACATGTACAGTCCACCTTTCATGGTGAGAATATCCCTTATGCGACAGTTGAGGGATGTACAGTGATGTGATTATATTGCACAGTGTTGTGCAGAATGCATGTAGATGTCCTCAGCCCATGTAGCATTAGTAGGCCTCACTGGCTGTAACACAGCAGATCTGACAAATCAGTCCCACAGCATTTAACCACCACATGACTTATATCAGCACTGCATGCTGTTTTCTAGGCCACACACTACGACCTACATATATATATGCACATATCAACCTTCAATGACAGATATCTGTCCACCCTTCACTAACAGTTGCAGTATGTCCCTTGCCCTATGCACATGTGCGGATACACATAAATATGTACTGCTGCCACACATGGATGATTTGCAGTGTGTAGAGTACTCTTCAGGAACATCTACTACATGCCATCACATACATGTGAGTTACATACCTTACCTTTGTATTTCCCTGCTCCATGTGTTACAGTTTTGTAGGGTTTTTTTTTTGGTTGTTTGTTTTGTGTTTTCCCCCTCTATTTCAGTTTATGTCTCAGTTTCTCTCTCTTTTGTGTCTCTGTCTCTGTCTGTGTCTGTGTCCGTGTCCATGTCTCTCTCTCTCTCTCACTCTCTCTCTCTCTCCCAGCACCTGCAATGATAGAATTGCATGTGTGGACTGCAGGTACTGCCTGCTTTTCTAGGTATCTGCACTTGTGCATGTGACAGCCTCTGCACCAGTTGATACCCACCATTCAGTAATTGCATGCAGCCTGCTGTGTGATGATTGCATTACTCACTGTGATTGCAGCCCACTGCTATAAAATGCTAGGTTAGGTAGGCATAGCCCTTTCAGCTGTCCAAGGTGGGGTCCATGCTTGTTTTCTCTGGACACCGTTGTGTCAGTCAGAAGGTTGGTATATGTCTCTTATCTGAAGCTAGGGTTGTAGCCAGTCATATGCATGTTGTACTCAAACCTGAATGTTGCTGCTTCCAGTACACACTTCTCAGTGTAGACATGTACTCACCCCTCCAAATGCTAACACAGGCTACATGGGAGTATGTACTTTATTTCAAACTTACACAATTAACTGTCATACAAATGTGGTTATTGCACTGTATTCCTGTGGCCAGTATTTATCCTGGTCTGATACTGTGTTGTGTTTGTAAAGTGCTACTGTAGCATTATTCCCTGCTAGGATGGTTGGTTCTCCTTTCACAGTCATGTCATGCAATTCCACAACAACTGCTGGTAAAAACCCACAGAACAGGATTTGTTTTATACCATTCCTATTTTCCATTTACAGTCCCTCATTGTAATGCATGATATATTTATTTCAGAACCAAGTTATTTGTATATCTGCTGTGGTTTAGTGGTAATTCATGCAGTCTATTGTGTCAATGGTCTCGGGTTCGAGAGTGGCAGAGGTTTTTTCTTTTGCTGTTCAGCAGAACACGGGCCCTGCCATAGAGTGATTAAGACACTTTTAAGCAGTTGTACGCGGGTTTGTGCGACATTTAGCGACACTTAGCTAAGCGCACACATGCACACACTCGCTTAAACCCACTTACTACTGCTTAAAAGTGCTTACTCCCGCTAACCCCCACGCTAATTTCTTTTAAAGAAAAGAAAATGGGGAGATAGGAAAGTGGTGAAAAAGGGGGCACAAAGAGGGACAGACAGTAGGTAAACAAGCTTGGGATGTGCAGGGCAGGTGTAGGGAAGGTCCATAGCTGCCCATTTCTTTACCAGCAACAGCTGTGCATATGCAATACATTTAGAGTGATATTTGAAACCTTCCACCTCTGGGAGAGGGGTGAGGACAATAAAGTATGTTGTACCGCCAATTATAATTATCAGTTTACATGTCCAATGGACATTTGTGTGAAATGGGCAGCTATGTATGGGGCGTAATTTTTTTGTGGGTACAGATTGCCCATTTTTTTTTTCAGGTGAGAGTGGGAAGTGAGGTAGAGGAAGTAGGTATGTCCGGGGAGGTAGGTTGGGGAGGTAAACAGACAAGACAGACAAGACGCATACAGGGGCAGTGTATGACACATGGGGTCAGTGAACACAATTGACAGGGTCGGATGTTTGGAAATCGCAATCCCATGAGCCCACAGATGGTAACAGTGGAACTGAGATCCCCACCCATGGGCAGTCACCACTGCACCTTCACAGCCCCGAGGGTGGCTGTGCTGGGGGCTGCATAGGATGGGCAGGCTCACCCGTGAGACATGCCACTCTCGCCTCGAGCTGGCGTAGGGGATCAGTGACTGAACGCTGGATCTCCCTACGCACCACAACCCGGACCCTTCGAAGGGTGACAGGTGGCCCTTCTCTGAGCACGCTTGCATGGGGGACGAGCCCCATCCCCTGCAGTGTTTCCACCCGAAGGTAACACAGGACCAACGGAGGAGGGGAGCCCGGCCTGGCACCAGACCTGCTGGTGCCAGGTGCACTCGCCAGCTGAGGAGGGACAGGTGGGTCCACTGGGACCGGCCTTCCCATACGTTCTGTGATTAGGTGTGTTTAAGTACAACATAAACAACAGCATTCCAGATTACTTGTAACAGCATGCAGTAATATTCCCATTAACCCAACACACCAAGGTTCCAACAGTTGAACAGCAAGCATAACACATGCGTATATTGAACGACAGTGGATATTCCAGCAGCATGCAGGGATGTCTGGTAGCAACAGGCCACCATGATTGTGGTGTTTAAACAGGGCACATGCATCAAAGTGAATGCAAATATTTATAGAACAATAGGACATATGTCCCAACATATTTTAAGATTACACATACCCATTGAGGTGTGGAATTGCATGGTTTATGCACATACAGTAGGGTGTAGAAAAAAACCTCGGTTAACATCTTATAATTACCTTTTAGTTTACACTACATTCCTCATGACTGCAGGTGTCTATCCCCTACATGTATTATTACACTTGCCACCATACATTAGGTTGTGTAATGGGTTTGGCTGGTTCAATATATGCCTGACCTGTATCTGACATACTACCTGTCCAGGATGCAGGTGTTACTGCTACATATGTCTTGATTGCATTTCTATTTCTTTATCTACATACCTGGGATGTTGTCACATGACACTTTCACTTCGATTTGTCCAGAACCCTGCATACACGTGTGCCAGATTTACTTATGCATGCCAGCCAGAAACTGACTGTTGCGGACTGTATATATGCTTCACAGCTACTAGCACTTCCATCACCCACTTTATATGGGACTGCACAACTCTGGGTTGCCAGAACTTTTTCAAACAGTACTATTTGTGTAATGCAAGGGTACAACAATATTTCAAACTCTGTGACACAAACACACTCCAGGTTTTAGACCTTTATTAATGGCAGTACACACTTTTCCACAAGTTCACTCCTTTATTTGTTTTAACAGTGCATATGGCAGACATGCTCAAGACATATTATACCTTTATTAATAGGTTAGAGCACTCTTTTTTCAGGCCTAATCACTTATTTTATATGACAGTGCCTGCAGAGATATTATTCCAGACATATGTTACCTTTGTTGATGGGTTACTACACTCTTTTTCTGCCTCTCTGAAGTTTTTATCTGACAGTACATGCAGAGGACTTATTCAGGCAATTTTATGGCTGTATTATTGGTTCATAGGTTCATAGGTTCGTACTAGGCTACCTGCCATGACATGGCATGCTACATGACTGCAACATTAAACACCACACATACCCAATGTGTGTCATGTGACCTATACACCCAATAGCATTCCAGGACATATATGTGACTATTTCTACAGATGGTGACAGCTGTGCATATTGTGTATACTGGCATATGTAAGCACACACACAACATGCTATGCATATTGCATATAGGTGCATATGTTTGCACACACACAACATTGAGGTGCAAAGCAAAGACCGCTATGTGTAGTACTGTATTGACTGTAACTGGATGGGGTGTACTACCATCTGTCATCATCATCATCATCATGCAACTTGTGGTCACTCATGGCTACTACTGTGTGACAGACCACCGCCTAGCATGCTGTACCTGAACTGCAGTGCCATGGCTACGTTCACTATTACACAGCCACTTTGTACATGGGTGTATGAGGTGCCCAATTGGGAGCATTGCCTAACGTGACTGTGTTATGTGTTGAAGAGTGTTGCACAGCCCCATGATAGGCCTCTACCCCTGAGGTACATCATGTGTGTGTGTGTGTGTGTGGATGACATGTGGGATACTGAGGTGTGACCTTACAGCGGGTGTGTGGTTACACCATATGTAGCATGTCTTTGCGTACTGCATATGATAAACATGTTATGTTGTGTACAGGTGTTGCAACTATGCCTATCCAATGTGCAGTACGGGGTTGCCACAACTGTGTCTTATGCTCTGTGTATTGCATGTCAGTGAGACAGCTACTGACATTACTGAGCTGTGCAACATCTTACAGCAAACATGCACGGCGTGCATTATGCATAGGTGTGTTACGTGTACATGGCCTACACCTCACCTATGACAAGCATATTTCATTACTAGCATTGCAGGTATAACACACTCACCAGCATGGATCGGCTGCCCTGCTGTCACACCAGAGGGACCTACGAGAATATGAGAGAGTTAGCGGCCACAACTGTGGCATTGCTACAGTGGGTATGCTAAACTGCAGTATAACAACAGTCAACAGTCACAGGTGTAGAGATAGTATTCAAAATATCAGTATTGCACAACACTAGGCAGCATAACTGCTAGACACACAGTACACATCTCACATAGACATAATCTAACAGTACAGTTAACTGTCGTCTACAGATAGGGCATGTTACCTGCTTGCTCTGGGTGGACATGCTGGGTGGCTCCGGCCTCTATGACAACACATGTCAGAGGTTGATGTCGCTGTTGTCCAGGAGCCACCACGCTTAGGAGCAGCTCCTCCACTCTGGTGAGGGGGGATGAATGGCCACCCCACCACCTGTGGCATGCTGTTGTCTTTGGATATCAGATGCACGCCGCCGGACATGTCTAATTAAATCACTGCAGTGTGGCGTACATGCTCATATGTATGGTTATGCATGCCTATGTCATTTACCCGTCGAGCAAGTTCCTGCCACAGTGCAGTCTGCTCCTGCTGGTGCTGGCTGCTTCTGGAGAACAGCATCGTGTCCTGCTGCAATAGGCTTTGTAGTATCACCTCTTCCTCATCCGCTGTGTATTATGGATTGCATTGGTGGGCCATCTGGCTGAAAAAGATATGAACAATATGTGTGAGCGAGTCCTGTGGCACACTTTACACCTTTAACCACAGATATCACTTTACTGACATATATACCATCCTATTGCCTGTCAGAGGTTACATACATTCAATACCACTTAGTGGTTTTCAGGTCACAACTAACTAACAGTGCCTGGCACACTCTATATATCACACCACTATGCAACAGTACCCGACACACTATTTGTGACACATTGCACAACCTCAAGACAGGGGTGTATATCACACCAATGCACGAACAGAGATGTCATCCATTGCAATGGATGCAAAGTACAGGTACAGTAGTACCAGTCAACCACCCTCGTCATTGATACCATAGCCCTGCCTAACAGATGTGTACAGTTGTTACTATAGGTGGCATACTGCTGTAACAGAGTATATATGTTGCTGGATACACACATATACCCTGTAACACACATATGATTGCAGCCATTGTACAGGTATGATTACACACACATCAGCAAACATACAACACACCACTATATGTTAACACAGATGAGCATTACCTGTGTACCATACAGTACTGTGTGCCACTACTTACATACCCTTATGCCTGAGTTTTGTACTCTGTGCAGACTACAGGAAACACAGATGACAGTGTTTCCAAGCAATGAGAACACACACCATACTGTGCTGTTTAGGCCTACAGCTTCTGGTAGTACTACAGTCCATATGGGAGTTCGATTCACCAGCAGTACCACTCACTAAGCATACATGTATTGCTTTAGCCTACAATGAGACACCACATTCGTCAACAAGGAACTACATCACATCATATGCTGTACTACTATGTCTGCCTAACAGTACATTACACATCATTTGCTGTCCTCACAGCTAGGATAGGCACTACCATGTCAGATACAACTTCACACTAAGCTATCACACCTTTACAGACCTTTCACACATTCAGCGTTAAACTTATTCAACCTCACATAGCAGGTATTGCATTGAGTACATGTGTGAGTACATAGTGTCATAGGTAGGTAATATGCTGTTGGCCCTAGGGCCTACAGCAGCCTAGACATATGCTACCCTGGCCTTTGATACACATGTACTTTGATTTCACTTGCCCCTGCCAACCAGAACCACAGAGGTGTTTCCTGGGGTGTATTACCAATCTCCCACACAATCATCAGGGGTATTTATGATAACTGCTAAGGAGGAGCCTTGTTTGCTATTGCTATGCTGTCTATTCTGGTGTATGGCATATCTCTGAGATGGGAACCTATCTCTTCAGCATGTGCTGTTTAGTGAGCTGACAAGGTTTACGGCCCTAGAGCGTGTATCCTGGAGGGATTGTGATATGTTGCCATGGTGGTTGTCACCCAGCTATAGGTGTGACATACCTCTGTATGTCCGGCAGAGGTCACCTCTGTGTGGCCAGTATGCAATACAGTGTAGATGTGGTTTTGTGAGTCAGTCTGCATAGGGCATCTGTTTGTGGCCAGTATTACCCTTTGTGAGGTATGTCTGTGGCCTGTTCACCTGGTGTGGTTATCATGTGAAGTACATACCACACAGGGCATTGTGATGGCTAGAGGGGAACACTGCCCTATATTTCTATAGATGACACACCTGTTGTCATGACACATAACACACTGACTGATTACAGGTGTAGTGTGGCACTGTCTTCATCAAAGCAGAGGCTACTGTCCACCTGTGTCCCATGTTCCCTTATCACACTTTCACTGTTAAGTAGATCTCTACCTATGTGGTAGTTAATGGGTACAGTGTTTTGGAAAGGAGGAATGGCACTGCAGTATCAACACTCATCTACAGTACATGCCTTGGTCACCACACATCTGTTGCAGTACATATGACCCCGTGTCACCCTTTCTTTCCCTCTCTCTCTATATGGCAATATATTTTTCTATATATCTATATCTATATATATATATATATATATATATATATATATATATATATATATATATATATATATATATATATGTATATATATATTATTTATATATATATATATATATATATATATATATATATATATATATGTATACATATCTATACACATACCTGTACACATCCATTGCTGTGCACATAGATGTACATATAGGCACATGTACAGACCACCTTTCATGGTGAGGATATCCCTTATGCGACAGTTGAGGGATGTACAGTGATGTGATTATATTGCACAGTGTTGTGCAGAATGCATGTGGGTGTCCTCAGCCCATGTAGCATTAGTAGGCCTCACTGGCTGTAACACAGCAGATCTGACAAATCAGTCCCACAGCATTTAACCACCACATGACTTATATCAGCACTGCATGCTGTTTTCTAGGCCACACACTACGACCTACATATATATATGCACATATCAACCTTCAATGACAGATATCTGTCCACCCTTCACTAACAGTTGCAGTATGTCCCTTGCCCTATGCACATGTGCGGATACAGATAAATATGTACTGCTGCCACACATGGATGATTTGCAGTGTGTAGAGTACTCTTCAGGAACATCTACAACATGCCATCACATACATGTGAGTTACATACCTTACCTTTGTATTTCCCTGCTCCATGTGTTACAGTTTTGTAGGGTTTTTTTTTTTTTGGTTGTTTGTTTTGTGTTTTCCCCCTCTATTTCAGTTTATGTCTCAGCTTCTCTCTCTTTTGTGTCTCTGTCTCTGTCTGTGTCTGTGTCCGTGTCCATGTCTCTCTCTCTCTCTCACTCTCTCTCTCTCCCAGCACCTGCAATGATAGAATTGCATGTGTGGACTGCAGGTACAGCCTGCTTTTCTAGGTATCTGCACTTGTGCATGTGACAGCCTCTGCACCAGTTGCTACCCACCATTCAGTAATTGCATGCAGCCTGCTGTGTGATGCTTGCATTACTCACTGTGATTGCAGCCCACTGCTATAAAATGCTAGGTTAGGTAGGCATAGCCCTTTCAGCTGTCCAAGGTGGGGTCCATGCTTGTTTTCTCTGGACACCGTTGTGTCAGTCAGAAGGTTGGTATATGTCTCTTATCTGAAGCTAGGGTTGTAGCCAGTCATATGCATGTTGTACTCAAACCTGAATGTTGCTGCTTCCAGTACACACTTCTCAGTGTAGACATGTACTCACCCCTCCAAATGCTAACACAGGCTACATGGGAGTATGTACTTTATTTCTGACTTACACAATTAACTGCCATACAAATGTGGTTATTGCACTGTATTCCTGTGGCCAGTATTTATCCTGGTCTGATACTGTGTGGTGTTTGTAAAGTGCTACTGTAGCATTATTCCCTGCTAGGATGGCTGGTTCTCCTTTCACAGTCATGTCATGCAATTCCACAACAACTGCTGGTAAAAACCCACAGAACAGGATTTGTTTTATACCATTCCTATTTTCCATTTACAGTCCCTCATTGTAATGCATGATATATTTATTTCAGAACCAAGTTATTTGTATATCTGCTGTGGTTTAGTGGTAATTCATGCAGTCTATTGTGTCAATGGTCTGGGGTTCGAGAGTGGCAGAGGTTTTTTCTTTGCTGTTCAGCAGAACAAGGGCCCTGCCATAGAGTGACTAAGACACTTTTAAGCAGTTGTACGCGGGTTTGCGCGACACTTAGCGACACTTAGCTAAGCGCACACATGCACACACTCGCTTAAACCCACTTACTACTGCTTAAAAGTGCTTACTCCCGCTAACCCCCACGCTAATTTCTTTTAAAGAAAAGAAAATGGGGAGATAGGAAAGTGGTGAAAAAGGGGGCACAAAGAGGGACAGACAGTAGGTAAACAAGCTTGGGATGTGCAGGGCAGGTGTAGGGAAGGTCCATAGCTGTCCATTTCTTTACCAGCAACAGCTGTGCATATGCAATACATTTAGAGTGATATTTGAAACCTTCCACCTCTGGGAGAGGGGTGAGGACAACAAAGTATGTTGTACTGCCAATTATAATTATCAGTTTACATGTCCAATGGACATTTGTGTGAAATGGGCAGCTATGTATGGGGCGTAATTTTTTTGTGGGTACAGATTGCCCATTTTTTTTTTTCAGGTGAGAGTGGGAAGTGAGGTAGAGGAAGTAGGTATGTCCGGGGAGGTAGGTTGGGGAGGTAAACAGACAAGACAGACAAGACGCATACAGGGGCAGTGTATGACACATGGGGTCGGTGAACACAATTGACAGGGTCGGATGTTTGGAAATCGCAATCCCATGAGCCCACAGATGGTAACAGTGGAACTGAGATCCCCACCCATGGGCAGTCACCACTGCACCTTCACAGCCCCGAGGGTGGCTGTGCTGGGGGCTGCATAGGATGGGCAGGCTCACCCGTGAGACGTGCCACTCACGCCTCGAGCTGGCGTAGGGGATCAGTGACTGAACGCTGGATCTCCCTACGCACCACAAACCGGACCTTTCGAAGGGTGACAGGTGGCCCTTCTCTGAGCACGCTTGCATGGGGGACGAGCCCCATCCCCTGCAGTGCTTCCACCCGAAGGTAACACAGGACCAACGGAGGAGGGGAGCCCGGGCTGGGCACCAGACCTGCTGGTGCCAGGTGCACTCGCCAGCTGAGGAGGGACAGGTGGGTCCACTGGGACCGGCCTTCCCATACGTTCTGTGATTAGGTGTGTTTAATTACAACATAAACAACAGCATTCCAGATTACTTGTAACAGCATGCAGTAATATTCCCATTAACCCAACACACCAAGGTTCCAACAGTTGAACAGCAAGCATAACACATGCGTATATTGAACGACAGTGGATATTCCAGCAGCATGCAGGGATGTCTGGTAGCAACAGGCCACCATGATTGTGGTGTTTAAACAGGGCACATGCATCAAAGTGAATGCAAATATTTATAGAACAATAGGACATATGTCCCAACATATTTTAAGATTACACATACCCATTGAGGTGTGGAATTGCATGGTTTATGCACCTACAGTAGGGTGTAGAAAAAAAACTCGGTTAACATCTTATAATTACCTTTTAGTTTACACTACATTCCTCATGACTGCAGGTGTCTATCCCCTACATGTATTATTACACTTGCCACCATACATTAGGTTGTGTAATGGGTTTGGCTGGTTCAATATATGCCTGACCTGTATCTGACATACTACCTGTCCAGGATGCAGGTGTTACTGCTACATATGTCTTGATTGCATTTCTATTTCTTTATCTACATACCTGGGATGTTGTCACATGACACTTTCACTTCGATTTGTCCAGAACCCTGCATACACGTGTGCCAGATTTACTTATGCATGCCAGCCAGAAACTGACTGTTGCGGACTGTATATATGCTTCACAGCTACTAGCACTTCCATCACCCACTTTATATGGGACTGCACAACTCTGGGTTGCCAGAACTTTTTCAAACAGTACTATTTGTATAATGCAAGGGTACAACAATATTTCAAACTCTGTGACACAAACACACTCCAGGTTTTAGACCTTTATTAATGGCAGTACACACTTTTCCACAAGTTCACTCCTTTATTTGTTTTAACAGTGCATATGGCAGACATGTTCAAGACATATTATACCTTTATTAATAGGTTAGAGCACTCTTTTTTCAGGCTCAATCACTTATTTTATATGACAGTGCCTGCAGAGATATTATTCCAGACATATGTTACCTTTGTTGATGGGTTACTACACTCTTTTTCTGCCTCTCTGATGTTTTTATCTGACAGTACATGCAGAGGACTTATTCAGGCAATTTTATGGCTGTATTATTGGTTCATAGGTTCATAGGTTCATAGGTTCGTACTAGGCTACCTGCCCTAGGGCATTTATAAGCCTAGCCAGAGTGTGTGTGGCTTTCACCACCCCTTAGGATGAGAATACTACACCCATTTAGGGTTTAGTTTACTGTGCCTCTGTCTAGTAGTGACACAGAGATGACCCCAGGTGTAAACCTACGATCTCCCATCCACTCGTCAAGATTTCTCTTGAATAGAGTTAGTGAGGGGCTCTGTCTAACATGGATTGGGATTCTGTTCCAGAGTGTAGGGAGCCTCTGGGTTATGAATCTGTCCCTCCAGCAAGTCCTATTTATTTCTGTATTGAGGTTCAAGTCTCTTGCTCTTGTGGCTTTGATGGATTTGGATTTTCTGAGGTGGAGCATGTCCATTAATTCCGGATTGGACATGGCCTTGTACGTCAGGCACAGATCACCTCTGAGGAGGCGGTATGCGACTGAATAGAGCTGGAGCCTCTTCAGTCGGGTAGCATATGACATATGTTTGAGACCCTTTATCCTCTTGGTGAGGAACTTTTGGGGTCTTTCCAACTGCTGCAGGTGTCGGGTAATATACATCCCAAATGAGGCATTGTACTCAATCATTGGCCTGATAAGAGAACAGTACAGGGGCACAATGACCTCTCTTGATCTAGATGTAAATCCCTTCATGATAAGGTGGGCAATATAGAAGGTCTTCCTAACTACTTTGGCAATGTGAGTGTCAAATGAGAGGTTACTGTCAACCTGGGTCCCCAGGTCTCTGATTACCTCTTCCGTACTTAAGGGATTACCACCTATGTGGTAATTTGTGGGTACCTTGTTTTTCCCAAAGGGTATGACTATACATTTTTGGCGTTCAGCTTAAGGCCATGGCTCTGGCACCAATTATCCATTTCTATGAGGCCTCTCTGAAGGATGCTTGTGTCCGCTGGAGTATCAATTATGGCACCCAGTTTGCAGTCATCTGCAAACTTTGTCAGCCACAATCCTCCTATGTTTGCCTGCACCTCGGAAAAATAAATGCCGAACAAGAGGGGTCCCATGACTGAGCCCTGTGGGACACCGCTTGCAACCGGCTTAGAGTCTGACATAGATCCAACAACTCTGACCCTGTGGGTTCTGTCCTTGAGCCAGTTTGCAACCCATCTTGTGACATATGGGTTTACATTTAAGCTGGTGAGTTTGTCTATGATGCCCGAGTGGGGTATTGTGTCGAAGGCTTTTGCAAGGTCAAGGTAGGCTGTGTGAACTGCCTTACCCTCATCAATGGCCTTAGTGACTTTTTCAAAAAAGTCGACCAAGTTCAAAAGGCAGGATCTGCCCTTGACAAAGCCAAATTGGGTAGGATCCAATGTCTGTAGGTCCCCAATGTCTTTGTTTATGAGTTCCATAATGATCCTCTCCATAGCTTTGCAGACCAGGCTCGTCAAGCTTATGGGGCGGTAATTTTCAGGGTCCATAGAAGCACCGCCTTTGTGGAGTTGGACCACTGTTGCCGTACGCCACTCTTTGGGTACATATCCTGTAGTAAGGCTAAGATTAAACAGCAGCCTTATGTGTGGGTTTAGTTCCTCTTGGAGTTCATGTAGCACACAGCCCGGGACACTGTCCAGTCCCATTGATGCTGTGTTTTTAGCTTTAGAGAGGGTGGCTCTCATTTGGGCATCTGAGATGTTAGGGAGGCTACACTCTGCTGGGATAGATATTTCTCCTTTTGGGGGGGGGGGAGAAATTTGCACTGAACCTGTCTGCCAGAATGTTGGCAATGTCTGTGGGTTCAGTGTATTTTGTGTTATTTTGGACTAACTCTGAGCATATCTGGGGAGTTTCCACCCAGGTTTCTAACATAGCTAAAGAAGGCCTTGTGATTGTCTTTTGTGTCTTTTGCGATTTTTCTCTCAAAGTTGGCCTTGGATGATTTTATGAGCGATCGTAGTTTTTTGCTAGTACTGATTAGAGATGCCTTCCCTTTTAGGGATTTTGCTCTGTCATGTAGTAACTTCCTCCTCCTGTTGTAAAGTTTGTTTATGGCTGGGGTCCACCAGACCGGGCGCCTGCCTTTGCGGGAATGGGTCTTGGTTTTATTTGGGATTGCATGATCCATGCATTCTTGAAGGTGCCCGTAGAAGGCATTTGTAAAGGATTCAGCAGTGTGGGTTGTGGTTTCCACTGGCCCAGGGGCCTTGAAGGATACCACTTCAGTCTTAAGAAGTGTGAAGTTGGCTTTTGAGAAGTTCTTTACTGTGGTCTTTTGTGCAGGGGGGTGGGGGCGGGATGTGGATTTCCAGTGAGATTAATTTATGGTCTGATCTCACCAATGAGGGATATTCTTCTGGTGTGGAGCATTTTGTCCCCATGTTTGTGATGATCAGGTCTAGTATATTATCTCCTCTTGTGGGAATGGTGACTAGTTGTTCCATCGCATTTGAGTTTATGAATTCTAGGAACCTTTGGGCTAGGGTGTTGGGGCTTGAGTAATGTTCCCAGTCTATGTTTGGGTAGTTGAAGTCTCCCAATATGATGGTATTTGGAGAGACATTCATACTCTCCAGTGTCTTCAGGAAGGCTGTGTGGGGTTCCTGAGTTTGAGAGGGTGGTCTGTAGCATGCTACAAACTGTAGGGCAGTTTTGCCTATGGTTAGTTGCACCTGGATGGCCTCCGATGCTTCGTGCATTGCCACTAACCTAGAGGTGTGGGTATCTTTGATGAATATGGATACTCCCCCTCCTTTTGTGGTTCGGTCCAAGTTTTGGGGCCGGAAAGCATGATACAAGGTAAAACCTGATAGTGCTGGGGTGGTCTCAGGAGCCTTGAACCAGGTTTCAGGTACTGCACAGACATCGATGTTCTCCATACTGAGGAGGGCTTCGAGAGCGTGCATTTTGAGGTTTACACTTCTGGCATTGAGCAGCATTACCCTTAGATTTTTCCACTTGTGTTTTCTAGGGAGGTAGGTTTGTCATTTGAGCCTTGCCTAAAAAAGGCACTATGGGGGTGGCAAGAGCCTTTGCCAATATCCGGAAGCCCAGGGGTGACAGGTGCAAGCCATCCCTTGCGAAGCAGCGTGGCTTGTCAAGCATGTCCTCCCAAGCAGACAGACATTGGATCCCCTTAGAATGACACCAGTAATTAAGCCAATTGTTAAAACTGATCATTTTGTCTTTGTACTGTGGCATCATTCTTGGTGAGGGTAAGATGCTGCTCAGGGTCAGGGTCATACCGGCCTGGGCTACATAATCAGAGAGCTCCTCTATGTCTCTTTTCATGTAGTCCAGGGAGGTACGTCTCAGGTCATTCACACCGGCATGGACAATGACTGAGTCATATTTGTACTTGCTGTGGATTGACCTGAGTGCTTGTGTTATGTGGTGGATTCTAGCGCCCGACAGGCAGCTTACTGTGACCTTTTCTTTGTTCAGTCTGGTGAGCAGTACGTCAGTGTGTCTGACTATGGAGTCACCTATTACAAGTGTGTCTGGCATGTTTTTTGGCCTTAAGGGCTGTGACTGTTTAGCACACTGACTTTGTGAACTATGTGTTGCATGTGCTATGTCTTGAGGTGGCGGTTGCTTGGGTGTCTGCTTTGGAGGCCTCTGTTGTTTTGGTAGATTTTTAATTAGCGCCTCCAAGTATGTTTTTGTGTGTTTATGTGTTTGGTTTGCAGTTGTGATAGTTCTATGTGAGACTGGGTTTGTGGTGTGTGTGGTTACCTTCTCATCCTGACTGGTCTTGCCAGTATTGAGATGAGAGAGCTCAGCCTCCAGTTTGGCTATATAGTTGCATCTTTCACATATATTTGTATTTGTTGGGAGGAGGAGAGGGTTGTCTGTGTACATGAGGCAATTGTAACATTGCCTCAAGATTCCCAGATTCACCAGCTGAACAGGAGAGGATGCCAGCAACTGACCCTTCGACATGCTAGAATAGTGAAAAAGATTGCTGTGTAACTAAGTCAGAAAGGACCTATAGGGAAATGGGTACTCAAGGGAATTTAGGTGAATGAAGTACTTTCTTTTTGTTTAAGAGTGCTTTACCTGTATAAAAAATGCTTTAGGAGCAAGTGCTGAGCTTTTCAGATAGAGAATAGGCTGTTTAGATTGCAAGTGGAGCAGTTCTAAGGGAAAAATTGAAGAGCAGACTTTACGGAGCCAGAAATAGTTTAAACTTGATTAACCGGCACTGCCCGATGCTGGTCTATGAGCAACTTCGAGAAAAATCGTGCAAAAGCGCGCAAAACCGGGCTTTATAGCAGGGGGGTTGAAAAGAGCCAGGAATTGACCCAAAATGGCCAATAAACTACAAGTTGCTGGGCTGGAACCACTCCTCAAGGGACAAATAGGCTGCTCAGTGCTCCCCACTCCCACTGCTGAACAAAAAAGCTTCCTCTTATCCAAATAAGGATATGGATAGCAGAGGAACTATGACAAAAGCCCAGGGATCAGCAAAATCTGAAGACTGGACTATTCTAGTTCAGTAAAGCGGGAAAACAAGGATATTTTTTTTTTCTTTTTTTACAGAGACAGAAGAAAAAGATACAGTAGCAAACAGTAAATGCTATAAAATGGCTAGCGCATTTGAGTGTGTTAGCCTAACAGTTAAATTAAACAAAAATAACTTTTTTAAAGTGCAAACAGTTTAGAAACAACACAGGTACAGTAAAACAATATGCAGAGCTGTTTGGACTACAACACTTTCTTTCAAGCTCTCTCCCATATTTTATATAACAATACATGCAGAATAATCACTAACCTGCCTGGTGGTGCAGTCTTAGCAGCCTATCAGCATAGGCTTGCTGATTCGCAGCACGGTCACCTGAAGCTGTAAAGTAAATAAAGGGATATTGAGACTTACCTATCCATTATACATACTGAATTATCAATTCTTACATACTGCATTCCATGGCTACATACTCAGTTGTGGGGCATTCTGCATCCCACGGGCCTCCTGTATCCTTTCGTTCAGGCAGTCCTGCTTCCGTCTCTTCAGGTCTGCATGGTGGTGATGGACCTGCTCACCAGTCTGAGGAACACCTGTGGCACTGGTGAGGTCATGAGCTAACCGGTTCCAAGCCTCTGCCTTGTACTCTGTCCCTTGGAACTGGCCCTGCAGAAGTCTTGACTCATGATGGTGGACAAGGAGCCAAACCATGTATTTCGACTCCTCAATGCCCCAACTTTGCGTGCAGAAGCGTGTTCCATCTCTGACACCAGCCATTCTAACTGCAGATGTGAGCTACAATCAGTTATGGCGTGTATTCCCGACTATGGGTATTAAATATGCCGCATTTCCCGCACTTTTTTGTGATTGGCCTTTTTTTAAATTCTCGGCTGACTGGAGACCTGCTTAGTAATGGTTAAACTACCATTAGTAAGTATATGTCTGTTAACAGTGATTGTTTCCCGTAAGTTGTCATGGCTTAGTGGTTCTGTACTTTGCTTATGATGCACAGATTCCTGGGTTCCAACCTTATTACTCCTTTTATTTTTATACTGTCCAGACAGGCTAAGGGGTGTGGCTGCATTTAAGCAACTGTGCTCTACGTTGCTCCTCGGTGCCCTATGGTGCCCTGGTTGGCACGGCGCACACATCCGCGTAAACACATTGCTCTAGTTAAAGCACTATTTTGCTATGGGCACCTCTATTGTGCTGGGTTACCGTAATTTAACTATGAGCAACTCTATTGCGCTGGGTGAAGCACTGCTTAGCTACAGGCAATTATTATATATCAGGATCATTTAAAATATTTATTTTGTTCACTGTTACATTGGCCACTTCACTGTATTTTACTACTATTTACACATATTTTTGTCTGGTATTATTTCATATACTGATTTAAAAGTAAATACGAAGGGGAGTGGTGGGACTCGAACAGTGAATGCCTCTTTTTTCTGCGAACACCCTACCATTACGCTATTGCTATTTGATGTGATTGGCATACACATTCTTTCTTATGCTCTTCCATGTCAGACTTGCTAACTCTAGCTAAGCAATGGGCACACCCGCGCACACACGTGCAAATACGGGCAGCTATTTTGGGTATTTAAAAAAATAAAATTAACTTTTTACTTTTTATAACTGTGATGGGGGTTTACAATATCAGGGAGTGTGGTGTTGGGTGCAAGGACATTTGAGCGGACTCGCTCTTGTGTATTTGCTTTTAGTTTTCAATCCCTTGCAGGGGCATGGACATTTAGACTGCTCGGCAGTCGGACACGCCCCCCTGCTTTCTTACACGGTCCGTGTAAGACTTACGGTTGAGTCAGCGTGCCCTCATGCATATTCATGGCACGCTGATGTCATACCGCTCAACTGCAGCCTCCGAGTAAGACTTATTAAGTCTTACACGGAGGATTCATGAATCCGGGGGACAGAAAAATTAATGATACATATTTGCTGGTAACTCCTGACATAAATTCACTGTTTACAGTAATACCAAATGAGCATGGTATAGATGCTGTGCAAGAGTTCCTATGCACGAAGATGAGAATGAATGGAATAAGTATAAAAACTATATGTTGTATGATAGAAATGGTTCTAACAAATAATGTCTTAAATCAGCTTAAATCTTAGCAATGACCCAGAAATAAAATCTTGCCCTATATTTGTCCTGTTTAGCAAGCCTTTGAATTTGTTCTTTATGTACAGCTGTGAAGATTTTACAACATATATATTTATCCATATCTATATATCTATCTATACACACACACACACACACACACACATACATATATACATATATATATATATATATATATATATACATATATATATATATATATATATATATATATAATATATATATATATATATATATATATATATATATATATATATACATATATATATATATATATATATATATATATATACAGTGGTGGAGTGGTAAGCACTAGGTAGCCTAACTACCACAGGAAGAGTTGGTTTTGGCCCAGAAATTGTAGTTCATTGGCCGTTTGGGCAGTTTTTCCATCTCTTTCAACTTTCTGGTTACGAGCCTGTTTTGCATTTGGTCCCCGCCTTTCCTATAACTAGTGTAATCCAGGTACAGATTTGCTGTATCCAGGACTGTTGGTAAGCTTCTGAGCCTCCCAAGCCCTTCTGTGTTGGAGAGAAGCCTTCTAGCTTATCTGTGGGAGTGGTAAGCACTAGGTAACCTATCTATCACAGGAGGAGTGGTTTCTGGCCCAGAAATTATAGTTTATTGGCCGTTTGGGAAGCTTTTCCATCTCTTTCAACCTTCTGATTTAAAAGCCTGTGTTTGCACTTGTTTCCTGCCTTTACTGTAACTAGTCTAGTGCAGGTACAGATTTGCTGTATCCAGGACTCTTTGTAAGCTTATGAGCCCCCCTAGCCTTTCCGTGTTGGAGGGAAGACTTCTAGCTTATCAGTGGGAGTGGTAAGCATCAGGTAGCCTATCTACCACAAGAGGAGTGGTCCCTGGCCCAGAAATTGTAGCTATTGGCTATTTGAGCAGATGTTCTTCAAGTTTCACTGTTGTAGTCATTACATATGGGTAATCTGCTGGCAGGTTGCCCTCAGTCAGTCTGAATTCCAACGTCTTGGGTTCTGCGTCAGTTGGTGTCTCCTCTTTCATGATGTCAGGTCGTCAGAGGTATAAAACAAGCAGCTGATGCCATTTTCTTTAGTCTTTCTTGTTGCGCGGTGCCCGATGCAGAAGCATTTCGCAAGTGCCGGTCAGCTGATTCCTGAAATATTTGAGTTTGAGTTTCAGATCCAAAGTCTTCACTAAAGCTAAGTACCCCATTGGGGAAACTTTTTTCTTGCTCCATACCGATGTCAGAAAAAGTTAATAATTGTATTACTTGTGGGAAGCAAATACCTCATAAGGATTTCCATTTATACTGTATTCCTTGCCTAGGCCCTGATCACAATGTGCCTGGCTGTCGGTTTTGTGCTAGATTTAACCAATGCACTATTAAGCGTCGGTATATTTTTACCTCAAAGTATTTTGGAAACAGATTTAACTACCCAGAAATGTCGTCGGATAACAATCCGACTACCGAAGTACATAAAAAACGCAAAGAAAATGACAGAGATAGACAGTCGAGGTCCAAAACCGATGACGAAGCTTCTCCTAAGCCAGTCGCCGGTTCACTGGTACTCATTGAGGTGCTTTCGCAGCCCCTGATGCCTGCTACTTTCAACTCGCAGGCCCCTACCAAGACCCATGTGGAGTCCGGCATGCTGCGAGATGCTCAAAGTATTGGACCCACGTATGTATCTCCCTTGGATGGGTCTGGAGCCACTGAGCAGGTACCGGCTTCTGAGGGTGTATTCAGGCCTCAACATTTTTATATCAAACCGATGACAGCTGCAAAACCAAAGACAAAAGCAACTTCTAAAGCTAAAAAAACGATGCATGAGCCACATGCACAGGCCGCTATGCCTAAAAAAACAGATGATTAAAATGGCTGAAGACCTTATTACCTTGATCAGGGTTTCCCATCCCCCTCCTGATAAGAGGCCTAGGCAAGACACTGATTATAAATCTTCAGATCAGGTTTCTATTTCTTCTGATTCCTCTTCTGATCAGGAATTATCTATACCTCCCTATGAGAATTCTGATGCAAAGGAGTCTATCCCATCTGCATCACCTCCTGAGGATTATTCATTTGGAGCAGGCACTGAACCTGGCAGCATGACTGATCATGTAGTTTTACAAACAACACCTCTCAGTAAAGCTGTGATGGATGTCATTTTGGAAGCCAGAAGGCCTAGTACTAGAAAATCTTATGCTGACAAATGGAAGAGATTCTGTGCTTAGAATCAAGCACAAGGAACTGATACAGCAGAACTGATACAGCAGAACCAAATATTCCTCAGATATTACAATACTTGACTGAGATGCTTGACAAAGGCCTATCTTTCTCTTCAATTAAAATCCATGCCTCTGCCATTTCGGCTCATTACAATACATTGCCACCAATCTTTTCTCATCCTTTACTAAAGCAGTAAATTAGAGGAGCCAAAAATTTAAGGCCTCCTAGAAGATCACCAGTACCTGCATGGGACCTCAATTATGTGTTGGAAAAGCTCACCCTGCCTCCATTTGAACCAGCTGCTACTGCTGATATAAAGTTCTTATCATGGAAAACAGCTCTGCTACTAGCAATTACTTCAGCAAAAAGAGTCTCAGAGCTACAGGCCCTCATGGCTGTGGATCCTTTTATCATATTTTACCCAGACAGGGTATCTCTGAGGACCAATCCTTCATTTATGCCTAAGGTGGTTTCCAGTGTGGCTCTAAACCAAACTATTCATCTGCCAACCTTTTATCCAAATCCGCAGAACAAGGGGGAGAGAATTCTGCATTCCTTGGATGTACACAGACAACTAAGATTCTACTTGAGCAGGACTAAAGCTCTAAGAAAAACTCAGCAATTACTAGTGACATATGCTGCAAAATCAGAAGGAAAGGCTATTTAAAAGCAGACTATCTCAAAGTGGATAAGCCACTGCATTTGTTTCTGCTACTTACACCATGGCAAACCTGTGCCCAAGGGTATTAGGTCTCATTCCACCAGAGCTGCAGCTACTTCAGCAGCCTTTCTCAGAGGAGTACCAAGCAAATACATTCTAGAGGCTGCTACTTGGAGTCCTGTTCACACCTTTACAAAGCATTACCATTTGCCTCTCTACTCTAAGTCCAGGGCAGGTTTTGCCACTGCAGTTCTGCAGGGCCTTATAGCCGCACCTAATGCTGTTTAGCTCTAGCCTCCCATCCATAGCTTTGGGATTCTACTGAAATATAATGGCTGCAACAGTGAAACACGAAGAACATAGTAAAGTTGTGTACACTTACCATAAATATAGATGTTCGAGTGTATTCTCTGTTGCAGTCCAGGTTACACGCCCGCCATCCCCCCTTTCATTCTGGAGTTTATCTTTCCTTCTCTATCTTCTACAACCTATGTGGTGTGTATTTGCTTGTAGATGAAGGTAAAGTTTGTATTGATGCATGTGTATATAGTTTATATACATATATATATATATATATATATATATATATATATATATATATATATATATATATATATATGTTATAAACACAGTCCCTTATCGGCAGCAGACAACTTTCTGGAATAGATTGTTTAAATGTCGTATCAGGTCACTATTGATAGATAAAAAATAAAATAAAATAAAATAAAATAAATAAATCCAATAACGTTAGCCAAGGCGTTGCTAAATAATGAAGTTTAATACAAAAAACAGAAAACACGTAAGCGCTTTCACGGTCCAAGCCGCTTCATCAGACGTAACAATTAAATATAACGTCAATCTCTTATTTATAGTTGTTTCAAAAACGCTTAATTGATTATTTACTCAGCTAACAATCAAACAATTATACACTATATATTAAAAGTCTTATGATCAAATCTATATCATCATATAAATATATATTAAAACGAGCATCACTTTGTATATAATAGTAATAATACTTCTGTTGATTTTAAAAAAGAAGAAGTCATGCTTTTTAAAGAAAATACATAAATAAATAAGTATAAAAATATATATATATATATATTATCATACTTGTGCTGATTTTAAAAATCAAGATCAAACCTTATATATTCAGGGAAATGCACAGATAAATAAATAAATAAATACAACAGTATAAGGAATTCATACAAATATAGATGTTACTATGAATGTAAACATAATTATCTTAGGGGTCTCTGTTTCAATAGGGGCTTAAGAGATATACTGTCATTAAGCCCCCTCCCTCTGTGTGCCCCCAATCGAAAGATCCATTCTAATTCTGCACATTCAGTATCATTTGTTATATTTCCTAATCTCATATTTATATGTTGTATATATATTATTTGAAAAACAAAAGTAAGTGCTACTCCTTCACTCATTACATGTTTAGCCAATGCATTATAGCTTTCCTTTCTAGCTATGCTATAATAATGGTCTCTTATTCTTTCCCTAAGTGTACGGTTTGTCTTTCCTACATAAAAATATTGACATATACTACAATGGGCCACATATACTAAATTCCTTGACTCACATGTACCATTCACCCTCAGTTCCCAAAGTCTCATGGTATCTGGGTGCCTGAAATATCTAGATTCGTCTACGTATCTACACTGATTACAATTATTGCATTTTCTCGTACCATTATATCTAGGGTATCCTATATCCCCTATTTCTAATGGTACTTGAGTCATAGCATAATTGTTGCTTGAGGTTCTTAGTATTCCTAAAAACATAACTGGGCCATTCTCCAATTACTTCTTTGGTCTTATCATCAGTTAGAAGAATATTCCAGTTTTTTTCAATAGCTGTTTTTACTCTGTATATATTGTTCCCATATGGCAATATCATACTTACATTTGATCTAATATTGCTGTTATTACTACTGTCGTTTCCTCTACTCACTTGTTCAGTAGAAAAGTATGGTCTGGCTTCCGTTCTTCTTTTAGCGCATACTTGTTTACATATATAGTCCAGACCACTGGTCTGAATTTAGGACAAACGTTGAGGCTAGCAAGGCTATGTTGTGATGATAATATATTAACAGATGAACTAAAAACATTAAAGAAGGATTTCATGGGGAGAGGTTATAATGCGACAGACATCGACTATATATGTAAACAAGTATGCGCTAAAAGAAGAACGCAAGCCAGACCATACTTTTCTACTGAACAAGTGAGTAGAGGAAACGACAGTAGTAATAACAGCAATATTAGATCAAATGTAAGTATGATATTGCCATATGGGAACAATATATACAGAGTAAAAACAGCTATTGAAAAAAAACTGGAATATTCTACTAACTGATGATAAGACCAAAGAAGTAATTGGAGAATGGCCCAGTTATGTTTTTAGGAATACTAAGAACCTCAAGCAACAATTATGCTATCGTACCCAAGTACCATTAGAAATAGGGGATATAGGATACCCTAGATATAATGGTACGAGAAAATGCAATAATTGTAATCAGTGTAGATACGTAGACGAATCTAGATATTTCAGGCACCTAGATACCATGAGACTTTGGGAACTGAGGGTGAATGGTACATGTGAGTCAAGGAATTTAGTATATGTGGCCCATTGTAGTATATGTCAATATTTTTATGTAGGAAAGACAAACCGTACACTTAGGGAAAGAATAAGAGACCATTATTATAGCATAGCTAGAAAGGAAAGCTATAATGCATTGGCTAAACATGTAATGAGTGAAGGAGTAGCACATACTTTTGTTTTTCAAATAATATATATACAACATATAAATATGAGATTAGGAAATATAACAAATGATACTGAATGTGCAGAATTAGAATGGATCTTTCGATTGGGGGCACACAGAGGGAGGGGGCTTAATGACAGTATATCTCTTAAGCCCCTATTGAAACAGAGACCCCTAAGATAATTATGTTTACATTCATAGTAACATCTATATTTGTATGAATTCCTTATACTGTTGTATTTATTTATTTATTTATCTGTGCATTTCCCTGAATATATAAGGTTTGATCTTGATTTTTAAAATCAGCACAAGTATGATAATATATATATATATTTTTATACTTATTTATTTATGTATTTTCTTTAAAAAGCATGACTTCTTCTTTTTTAAAATCAACAGAAGTATTATTACTATTATATACAAAGTGATGCTCGTTTTAATATATATTTATATGATGATATAGATTTGATCATAAGACTTTTAATATATAGTGTATAATTGTTTGATTGTTAGCTGAGTAAATAATCAATTAAGCGTTTTTGAAACAACTATAAATAAGAGATTGACGTTATATTTAATTGTTACGTCTGATGAAGCAGCTTGGACCGTGAAAGCGCTTACGTGTTTTCTGTTTTTTGTATTAAACTTCATTATTTAGCAACGCCTTGGCTAACGTTATTGGATTTATCTATCAATAGTGACCTGATACGACATTTAAACAATCTATTCCAGAAAGTTGTCTGCTGCCGATAAGGGACTGTGTTTATAACATTTTTTGGGCGCCTGTGTTTGAATATATATATATATATATATATATATATATATATATATATATATATATATATATATATATGTATATATATATATATATATATATATGTATATATAGATATATTTTTTTTGTTGCTACCTTTTTGGGGGCACCTGACATCTGGGACAAGAAAAAGTAAAGAAAATGGTGTTGGCTGCATGTTTTATTCCCCTGATGACCTGATGTCATGGAAGAGGAGACAGCAACCGACGCAGGACCCAAAACTTTGGAATTCAGGCAGACTGAGGGCAACCTGCCAGCAGATTACCCAAATGTAATGACTGCAATAGTGAATACACTCGAACATCTATATTTATAGTAAGTGTACACAACTGTACTTTTTTTCTATCTCTTTCAACTTTCTGGTTTGAAAGCCGCACCTGTGCCTGTTTTCCACCTTTCCTATAATGTGCCTAGTCCAGTTACAGAGTTGCTGTATCCAGGATTGTTAGTAAGCTTCTGAGCCCCCTAGCCTTTCTATGTTGAAGGAAAGCCTTCTAGCTTATCAGTGGGAGTGTTAAGTACTAGGTAGCCTATCCTCCACAGGAAGAGTGAGTTTTGGCCCAGAAATTGTAGTTTATTTGGCTGTTTGGGCGATTTTTCAGCTCTTTCAACTTGCTGGCTTAAAAGCCTATGTTTGTACTTGTTCCCCACCATTCCTGTAACTAGTCTAGTCCAGGTACAGATTTGATGTATTCTGGGACTCTTTGTAAGCTTCTGATCCCCCCAAGCCTTTCTGTGTTGGAGGGAAGCCTTTTAGCTTATCAGTGGGAGTGGTAAGAATTAGGTAGCCTATCTACCATAAGAGGAGTGGTTCCTGGCCCAGAAATTTTAGCCATTATCCGTTTGGGCAGTTTTTTTCCATCTCTTTCAACGTTCTGGTTTAAAAGCCACACTTGCGCTTGTTTCCCACCTTTCCTGTAACTAGCCTAGTCCAGATACAGAGTTGCTGTATCCAGGACTGTATATAAGCTTCTGAGCCCTGCAAGCCTTTTTGTGTTGGAGGAAAGCCTTCTAGCTTGTCATTGGGAGTGGTAAGCACTAGGTAGCCAGTCTACTATGAGAGGAGAGGTTCTTGGCCCAGAAATTGTAGTTTATTAACCATTTGTACAGTTTGTCCTTCTCTTTCAGCTTTCTGGTTTAAAAGACCACATCTGGGCTTGTTTCCCATCTTTCCTGTAACTAACCTACTGGTAGCACTAGAAAGCCTTAAACTAATACAAGCCTTCTAGCTTAGGAGAGAGACTTTGGAGTGATTAAGTATCAGTTTTCTGTACTTACTTACTGTACATAACTGTTTTCCGCCTAAATGCAGATAGTCCAGTGTTTATTGTGATTTAAAAACTTGTTTTTTCACATATTGTACTTATTTGACTGTCTGCACTTTTAAAAAGTTAGTTGTTTTTGTTTAAATAATTTAACTGTTATAGGCTACACACTAAAGTGCGATAGCCTTTTCTGATTATTTGTCATCGTTTAAAGCTGTTTTAAGTGTATTTTTTTACTGTTTTTGCCTTATCTTTTCAAAAAAAACCAACCCCCCCCCCCAAAAAAAAGGCCTTGTTTCCTGCCTTTCTAAGCTAGTATAGTCCAGTTTAAAGGCTAGTGCTGAAATCAGGGCTGTGATACTAGTTTCTGAGTTGCCCATACCTTACTTGGATAGAAGGAAGTTTCTCTGTTCACCTGTGAGAGATGGGAGCTTTGATCAACCTATCTGTCCCTGGAGGAGTGGTTCCAGCCCAGAAGTTAGTAGTTTATTGGCCATTTTGGGCTAATTTCTATCTCTTTTATTTCCCTACTATAAAAACTGCATTTGCACGGTTTTGCACACCGGGCAGTGCCGGTTAGCTATGGTTAAATTATTCCCAGTTCCACTAAGTCTCCTCTTCAGTTTTTCCCTTGAAACTAGTCTAACTCTCAACCTAAGCACTCAAAAAGCATCTTACAGCCCAGCACTTGCTCAGACCTAATAGCAAGCACTAATATACCCTGACACTGATTGCCCAGCAAGGCAAGGCTCTTTATTCACCCTTCACCAACCAAGCAGCTAAGCATCTCACCCTACTATTCAGGCATGACCAAAGGGCAACTTCAGGTGCACTCTCCAGTCCAGTTGGTGAATCTGGGTATCATAAGGCAATGTTACAACTGCCTCATGTACACAGACAACCCTCTCCTCCTACCACAAAACACTAACATATGTGAGAGATGCAATTATATAGCCAAACTGGAAGCTAAGCTGTCTGCACCCAAGACTGGGACAGACAGTCAAGAGGAGAAGGTTAACACTTGCACCACATCTCCAGCTGCACACAGACCTACTAAAACAGCACTGGCAAAAAATACACATAAATACACAAAATCATACTCGGAGGCTCTAAATAAAAACCTGCAAAAGCATCAGAGACCTCCAAAGCAGACAACCAAATTCCTGTCACAAACCAGACAACACATAAAACACAAAATCAGTGTGCCACACAATCACAGCCCTTAAGGCAAAATAACATACCTAACACACTAGTAATAGGTGGCTCTATAGTCAGGCACACTGATGTCCCACTCACTAGGCTGGACAAGCAGAAGGTTACTGTTAGCTGCCTGTCGGGAGCCAGAATCAACCACATAACACAAGCACTCAGGTCACTCCAGAACAAGTACAAATATGACTCTGTCATTGTTCATGTTGGTGTGAATGACCTGAGACGTACCTCCCTGGACTACATGAAAAGAGGCATGGAAGAGCTCTCTGATCATGTAGCCCAGGCTGGTATGACCCTAACCCTGAGTAGCATCCTGCCCTCACCAAAATGATACCTCAGTATAAATAAAAAATTATCAATTTCAATAATTGGCTAAGCTTCTGGTGTCATTCAAATGGGATCCAGTGTCTGTCAGCCTGGGACAACATGCTCGCCAAGCCGCGTTGCTTTGCAAGAGATGGCTTGCACCTGTCACCCCTAGGCTTCGAATACTGGCCAAGACTCTAAGTGTCATTTTTAGTCAAGGCTCAAAAGTCAAACCCACCTCTGTAAACAGCACAATTAACAAAAAACTGAAGGTTATGCTACTCAACGCCAGGAGTTTAAATCTCAAAATGCATGTGCTCGAAGAACTCCTTAGTATGAAGAATGTCAACATCTGTGCAGTAACTGAAATCTGGTTCAAGGCTCCAGAGACCACCCCAGAACTACCGGGCTACAACTCATACCACACGTTTCGGCCACAGAACATGGACTGAAACACAAAAGGAGGGGGTGTATCCATATTCATCAAGGATACCTACACCTCCAGGTCAGTGGCGCAGCATGATACCTCTGAGATCATCCATGTGCAAATAAAATCGGTCAAATCGCAATGTAAATTGTGGCCTGCTACAGATCACCCTCCATGACCCAGAACCACCACACCACCTTTCTGGAGACACTGGAAAACATGAAGGTCCTACCAAACACCCTGATATTGGGTGATTTCAATTACCCTACCATTCTCTGAGAAAACTACTCGAGTACAAATTCCCAGGCCCAGCGCTTCCTTGAATTCGTCAACTCAAATGCCCTGGATCAGCTGGTAAACTCCCCTACCAGAGGTGAAAACATATTGGACCTGGTCATCACCAACATGGGTGACAGGTGTTCCACACTGGAGGTCAACCCGTCACTGGTTAGATCAAACCATAAACTAATCACTCTGGATGTCTACACACCACCACCACCCTCAACTTAGGAAACCACAGTAAAAAAAATTTCTAAAGCAAACCACCTTACTTAAGATGGAGGTGATAAGTTTCACAGCCCCCAAGCTAAAGGATAATGCTGCCCAAGATGCAGAAACCTTTACAAATGCACTCTATGAGCACCTACAAGGATGCATGGATCATGCCATCCCTAGAAAAACCAAGACTCACTCCTTTAAGAGAAGGAAAACAGTTTGGCGGACCCCTGCAATAAACAGGCTATACAATAGAAGGAGGAAACTAGTTCAGAAAAAACAGAAAATCTCAAGAAGGAAAGACATCCCTGATCAGTATCAGTAAGAAACTGAGGTCCATCATGAAATCATCCAAGGCTAACTTCAAAAGAAAAATAACCAAGGATTCAAAAGATAACCACAAAGCCTTCTTTAGCTATGTTAAGAATCTAAGTGGCAACTCACAGATATGTACTGAACTAGTGCAAAATAGCACAAAATATACTGAACCTACTGATATTGCCAACATTCTGGCAGATAGATTCAGTGCAAACTTAGCCCCCCCTCTCACCTCCGAAAGGGCCCACAACAATACCGGAAAATTGTAGTTTCCCAAAAATCACAGACGCACAGGTGAAAACAGCCCTTTCAAAAGACAAAAACACAGCGTCAATGGGACCAGATGGTGTCCAAGGCTGTGATTTGCATGAACTACAGAACAAATTAACCCCCCACCTAAACATGCTGTTCAACCTCAGCCTCTCCACAGGCTACGTGCCCATAAAATGGTGCACAGCAATGGTTATTCCTCTCCACAAAGGAGGTGCCAAAACTTACCCTGGTAACTAACACCCCATAAGCCTGAATAGCCTGATCTGCAAGGCTATGGAGCGCATCATCATGGAACTCATTAACAAAGACACTGGGAACTTCCAAACACTTGATCCGACCCAGTTCGGCTTTGTTAAAGGCAGATCATGCCTACTAAGCCTGGCTGACTTCTTTGAGACAGTCACCAAGGCCATAGACAAGGGAAAGGTGGTTCACACAGCCTACCTTGGCCTCACCATGCCTTCCGACACCATTCCCCACTCAGGTGTTACAGAAAAAGTCACCAGCCTGAACATAAACCCCTACGTCAAGAGATGGGTTGCCAACTGGCTTACAGACAGAACTCACATGGTAAAAATAGCGGGCTCCAGGTCCGACTCTAAACCAGTCACAAGTGGTGTCCCTCAAGGCTCGGTCCTGGGTCCCCTACTGTTTGGCATATACTTCTCAGAAGTACAGCCAAACACAGGAGGACTATGGCTAACCAAGTTCGCTGATGACTGCAAACTGGGAGCCATAATTAACTCTCCGGCTGGCACAGACATCCTCCAAAAGGGCCTAACTGAGACAGGCACCTGGTGTCAAAGTCATGGCCTCAAGCTAACTGCCAAAAAATGCATAGTCATCCCGTTTGGGAAAAACAAAACACCCACGAATTACCACATAGGTGGCAGCCCCCTTAATACAGAAGAGGTAATAAGAGATCTGGGGACCCAGGTAGATAGTAATCTCTCCTTTGACAATCATATTGCCAAAGTAGTTAAGAAATCCTTCTATGTGGCCCATCTAATTACTAAAGGGCTCGCATCTAGAAATAAAGAGGTTATAGTGCCCCTCTACTCGTCACTCATTAGACCTATCATAGAGTACAATGTCCCATTTGGGATGTACCTCACAAGGCACTTCCAACAGCTGGAAAGACCACTAAAGTACCTCACCAAGAGGATTACTGGTCTCAAACATATGTCCTATGCAGCCCGACTGAAAAAACTCTGGCTGTACTCAGTGGCATATTGCGTACTCAGAGGTGATCTCTGCCTGACTTACAAAGCCATGTCCAGCTCAGAATTGATGAACATGCTCCACTTAAAGAAATCCAAGTCACTGCGAGCCACGCGCTCTAGTGAGCTAAACCTCACCACAACAATAAATAGAACATGCTGGAGGGATAGATTCATGTCACAAAGACTCCCCATGTTTTGGAGCAAAATTCCAAATTGCATCAGGCAGAGCCCCTCACTAACACTCGTCAAGAGAAACCTTGACGAGTGGATGAGCAACAGAAAATACACCCTTGGGATCACTTTATTGGCTCTGCTTGACAGAGGATCAGTTAATTAATCAATGGGGTGGCGAAAGCTGACACACTCTGGTTAGGCTTATAAATGCCCTAGGGCAGATAGCCTAGTACCTACCTATGTACCTATGAACCTATATATACATATATATATATATATATATATATATATATATATATATATATATATATATATATATATATATATATATATATACACACACACACACACACATATATATTTATATTTATATATATATCTATATATCTATATATATATATATATATATATATATATATATATATATATATATATATACACACATATATATAGAACTAGTGCCATTATCAAATCGATGTTACGTCATTGTATATGACATTGACCCATCTGTTAATGCACCAAAGTTACTCCGTGAAACATGATAAATGCAGTGGTGCAAGCCCCCCTGCTAATTATATAGTCTAATCCCTGCTAATTATAAGTCCATTCTTATATCAGGTTTAATGCTCCAGTAATGAGAAATATTGCTATTAAGTCATGTCAACATGCTGCTGTCACAAGCATCTTTGAAGCTATTTTGTTGTACTGCAGTTTTTTTAGACATTAAAAAGCATACAGAAAATCAGAGTAAAATTTCCTCCATAGCCTGCATTGTGTTTTACATAAGATTATGGAATGTATACATCATGTAGTTTTAGTAATTAATCCAATTTAAGAAGATCCATGCAGGAATTTTGTTTACATGCACAATCATGTTTTTCATAATATCGATTTATTATTTATTATTCATTTATTGACTTTTGGTTACCAGGAAAGTCAGACTGGGTAGCTGCCCATTTTCAGTGGAGGCCCAGGGAGAAAAGCTCCAAAGTATAACAAGAATATTAAGAACAGTAATTTTACAGTCTTCAAAACTAATGCAAACAACATCTACAGTTTAAATAATTATACCAAATTAATCAAAGAATGAAAACATTGGTTAAGAATAGATACAAGTTGTATGACAATGATTTAATATTTAGGCAAATTTTAGCCAGTTTCAATAGAAAATAAAGGTAAATTAGTTTAATACAAACAGGATTCCAGTATGAAGTAAGATAAAAACAAGGTTATCACAAGAGTCAGAGGGCAGAAACTGAAGTAAGGAAATGCCTGAAGAAGGAGGAGTAAGGTGTGAATAGGTATTTCTTCACATTTAGGGATGTAGTGTATCCTGGTGCTGAGCAAGAACAGAGCTAGCTTTTGTCTAAGATGTCTTTCAGAGTGGTTTAAAGATCTGCATGGAGGGTATTGACCTGATGGATACAGGTAAGGAGTTCCAGGCCTTAGGACCATGGTATGAGTGCAGAAAATGCCCAGCAGATTTGATTTGTTTGTGGAAAGAGAGGAGTTTTATTTATAATCATGAATCAAGGCTCCAGAGAGCACCCCTGCACTACTAGGCTATAACTCATACCACTTTTCGGCCATGTAACCTGGACTGAAACACCAAAGGCGGAGGTGTGCCCATATTCATTAAGGATATCCACACCTCCAGGCTAGATGCTCAGCATAATGCATCTAAGGTAATCCTAGTGCAACTAACTCTGGGAAAAACTGCAATCCAAATTGTAGCTTGCTACAGATCACCCACCATGCCTCAGGATTCCCACTACTCTTTTCTTGATGTACTGGAAAATATTAGGGTTCAACCAAACACCCTAATAATGGTTGACTTCAACTACCCCACCATTAACTGGGAAAATTATTCATGTACCAACTCCTTAGCTCAACACTTTCTGGAATTCATAAACTCCAATGGCCTGGATCAACATATCCACACCCCCACCAGGGGCAACAATATCCTAGACCTAGTCATTACTAACATGAGTGACTGGTGTTCCACACCTGAAGTCAACTCCTCGTTGGTCCGATCCAACCATAAGCTAATCACCCTTGATATCCACATCTCGTCCCCACCCCCCATTAAGGAAACCATGGTAAAAAATTTCTCCAAAGCCAACTTCATGCTTCTTAAGACAGAAGTGGTGAACTTCATGACACCCATGCAGATGGACAATACAGTTACAACTGCTGAATCCTACACAAATGCACTCTAAAAGCACTTACACGAGTGCATGGATCATGCTATCCCAAACAGAACTAAGACGCTATCCTCTAAAAAAAGGAAGCCAATCTGGTGGTCCCCTGCCATAAACAAACTGTACAACAAAAGGAAGAAACTGTTGCAAAAGAGAGTAAAATCCCATGAGTGGAGGAGCTCCCTGGTCAGCCTCAGTAAGAAGCTAAGATCCCTTATAAGATCCTCCAAAGCTCGCTCCGAAAACAAAATCACCACTAATTCTAAGGACAACAACAAAGCATTCTATAGCTATGTCAAGAATCTTGATGGCAACACCCAGATCTGCTCTGAGTTACATCACAACGGCATGAAAATTACAGAACCAACTGATATTGCCAACATCCTGGCAGATAGGTTCAGTGCTAACTTTACCCCCCTCACCCCCAAAAGAACCCATATCTATACAGGAAGAATGCAGAGTCCCTGTAATCACAACTCCATAGGTAAAAGCTACACTCTCTAAAGCCGAAAATACAGCATCCATGGGACCGGACAACATCCTAGGCTGCATTTTACATGGACTTCAGAATGAACTGGCTCCCCACTTAAGCACCATGTTCAATAGTAGCCTCGCATCAGGCTTTGTGCCCACTGAATGGCACACAGCAATAGTTATCCCATTCCACAAAGGGGGAGCCACCACTGATCCTGGGAACTATCAACCTATTAGCCTAATGAGCCTGGTCTGCAAGGCCATGGAACGTATCACCAGGGAACTCATAAACAAAGACATTGGTAACCTCCAAACTCTGGATCCCACCCAGTTTGGGTTTGTGAAAGGCAGATCATGCCTCCTGAACCTGAACGACTTCTTTGAGGCAGTCACCAAAGCCATAGATGAGGCTAAGGTGGTTCACACAGCCTATCTTGACCTCGCCAAGGCTTTCGACACCACCCCCCATTCTGGAATTATAGCTAAACTCATTTAACTAGGTACAAATCCCTATGTCACAAGATGGGTTGCCAACTGGCTCTCTGACAGAACCCACACTGTAAAAGTTGCAGACTCCAAATCTGACATCAAAGCAGTGACAAGTGGAGTACCACCGGGTTCTGTCCTGGGACCTCCCCTGTTTGGTATCTACTTCTCTGAAGTACAGGCTAACACTAAAGGCCTCTGGCTAATGAAGTTCACAGATGACTGCAAACTAGGAGCCATAGTCAAGTCCCCAAATTATGTGGAAATCCTACAGAAAGGCCTCGCTGAGACAGATGCCTGGTGTCAGAGCCATGGCCTCAAGCTCAATGCCAAAAAGTGCAGTGTCATCCCCTTTGGTAAAAACTCTGTACCCATAAACTACCACATAGGCAGCAATCTACTTAACACCGAATGTGTGATAAGAGACCTTGGGACCCAGGTGGACAGCAGTCTCTCCTTTGATAATCACATTGCCACAGTAGTCAGGAAATCCTTCTACGTGGCACACTTCATCATAAAAGGGTTCTCATCCAGGAAAAAAGAGGTCATTGTTCCCCTCTACTCAACAGTCATTAGACCCATTATAGAGTACAATGCCCCTTTTGGAATGCACCTCACAAGACATCTGCAGCAGCTGGAAAGGCCACAGAAGTACCTCATAAAGAGGATTACTGGCCTCAAACAAATGCCCTACACTGACCACCTCAAAATACTCCAGCTTTACTCAGTAGCATATCACCTACTCTGAGGTGATCTCTGCCTAACATATAAAGCTATGTCAAACCCAGAGCTGTTGGACATGCTACACCTAAAGAAATCCCAATCCCCCTAAGCTACACGCTCTATAAACCTAAACCTTCTCACCACAATAAACAGGACATGCTGGAAGGATGGATTCCTGTCCCAGAGACTTCCCATACCCTGGAACAGGCTACCCATCTATATCAAGCAAAGTTCTTCATTAGCCGTCTTCAAGAAAAATCTTGATGAGTGGATGGGAAATAGGAAATACACCCCGGGGATCACTTCTGTGTCTCTGTTTGACAGTGGCACAGGAAAATAACTTTCTTGGGTGGCATAAGCCAGGAAACATTGTTGGCTAGGCTTACGTAGGCCCTTGGGCTGATAGCCCAGTACCTACCTATGAAACTATGAATCTACTTTACCTGATACCTGTTATACTCACAAAAACTAGATCTACATATACAACATATCACTGCATGCAAACCAGTACATTCATTCACTCTAACCAGCTGCTTAGCATATACAAATAGCATAAAGACTTGCACAGCAACACCACAAGATAGGGTTGCTAAGCCTTGTGCAGCACTACTTTCCCCTTCACCTGTCTTAATGCAATGCTTAGCAATGCAGTAAAATATATTTTATTTCAGTGCAATACATATTGTGAATGTGTAAATCAACCATAGAGCAAAACTCTAATGTTCACAGTACAATACTCAAATCTCTCTTTCTGTGCAAGGAACAATGTAATGTCTTAGCTAATTATCTGTGCAATACTAAAGTCTCATGCAAGTAAGTGTTCAGTTCTATAACTGTTAAAATGTATTTCTAATTATGTGCAATATTAGTCTACCTGCATGTCCGTGATGTAATAGCTGGGTGTTATATGTGTAAATGTCTGTGAACATAGTCTATATGTTGTCTGCACATTGAGTTCGGAGACAAGGGGCCGGATTCACGAAGGCTTGCATGGAGTCTAAGAGCAGAGTAAGACTCCATGCAGCCAACATGTCCGATGAGCAATCCAGGAACAGCCGGCAGGGGTGTGCAAGAGAGGTCCTATAACGGCTCTTACATGGACAGGGCTAGGATATGCAAATTACCTCAATTGCTGCCGAAAGGCATGCAAATGAGGTAAATTTGTGATCCAGGAAACCCAAACCTGTCTGAGTAACAGCAGTGCTATTTGCAGAAATGTACTCAGTTGACAACTGAGTACCATTCTGCAAATAGCAAAACGGAGCCGTGACAGCACCAAATAAAGGTTGCATCCAGTTGAGGAAGCATGCCAACGGCCAAATATATGGCCATTGGCAATGTTCCCTGATACAATATTAAAAAAAAATATTTTTTCCCCCGATCTCCGAGGTTTAAGCATAGTGCAGTGCCGCGCAAACGTGCTGCGCTCTAAAAACCAGAAAACCAAAAATTAAAAGGCACAAATAGGGAATTTATAGAATATCATACTATACAATGCAAGTGAATGGCAGGCTGAAGACAACATGGCTACCGAGTAGAGGTTGCTAAGGGGGGAACTCAGTCTAAGAGATGTAACCAAGCATTAGTAGGCAATCCTATGCAAATGAGGGTAAAGATAGTGAATCCCAAGTTTACATAGCAAATGAGCACAGTCAGTGGAGTGTAAGAGTAGGACAATGGGAGCAACAGAGTAGAAGATAGGTGACATCACGAGGGGGGTATGAATGAAAGAATGTAAGCTCATTGGAGCAGAGTGGCATGTGTCTGCTGTCAGTTACTCATCACTGGAAGAGGTGTGTCACCAGGTATCCTAGCTAAAGTCAAGAAATAGAAGGTGTATGCCATGGATAACACTAAAGTTTCTGGTTGAAGTGGCTGCAACGTGTTTGTGCGCGGGTGCGCACCCGGGAATCCAAGTAAGACTGTGTGCGCACGTGTGTGCCCGGGTGCGCACGTTTAAGCTGGAGTAAGTATGTGTAAGGATGTGTAAATCTGTGTAAGTGCATTTGCACCTGTGTGTGCGTTTAAGCAGGAATTAGCAAGTGTTAGGCTGTGTAAGCATGTGTGCGCGCATGTGAGGTGGTGTGCGTGTGTTTCCGCTTGTGTGCACGGCACTGCCCCCTGTGGAAACAGAAAGGGAAAAGGAAGCACAACAAAGAGTAGGAAGTTAACCAGGGAGAATCAGCAGAGCTAGCAGCTGAAAACAATCAGAATCAGGCAATTACACAGGCAGTACACTAGCCCAGCCCAGCACTTAAAACTCTGCAAACAACTTTCCACTATGTATTCCTCAGAGACACTGCAGCACTGCAGTAAGCTAAGAGAAGTGAATACTCAAAAAGCTTTACTGAGACAAAGAAATGTTAGGGGCTGCCATTGCTGTCATAAGGCAACATATGCAACATGCTGAGAGTGGTGACAATGCAAATGCTGCTGAGCAACCCACAGTGAGGAGACGGAGAAAAGTGTACAGGCCCAGGGTAACCTACCAGGGGCTACATGAGCTGGAGATAGTGGAGTGCTATAGAGTAGACAGAGACCTCATGCAGCAAATTGTTGAGCTGTGCAGGCCACGCCTCACACACAGAACCAACAGAGGGGAACCCATCCCACTGGATACCAAGGTATGTGTTGGCCTAAGAATACTAGCAACAGGTACCTTCCAGAGACCAACTGGTGATATGATGGGGATTTCACAGGCATCATCATCCAGGGTACTGCACCAGTTCCTGGATGCCATGTCAGCACATGTCGGTGATCATGTAAATTTCCCCAATTCCCATGAAGTATTGGCCAGCAATATGCATCTTTTCCAGCAAATAGCGGAATACCCTGAGGTAGTGGGTGCAATAGACTGCATGCACATATGCATCAAAGCACCAGCTGGTGAGCGGAGTAGGGCCTACATTAACCGCAATGGCTTCCCCTCCATCAACTGCCAGGTCGTGTGTGATGCCCAGGGCATAATAATGAATGTGTGTGCTGGCTGCCATGGAAGCTACCACAATTCCCATATCTGGCATCTGACCCAGCTGTACCAGACATTTGCCAATGGGGACATCCCTCATGGTCACCTAGGGAGGGATGCTGGATATGCACTGGAGCCATGGCTGATGACACCCATCAGAAATGCACACACACCTGACAGGAATGCCATAATGAGGCACACGCACAAACATGAAATGTAATCGAGCGTGTGTTTGGGCTGCTCAAGTCACAGTTCCGGTGCCTGGACACATCTGATGGAGCCTTGCAGTACTCACCAACTACATGTACCCAAATTGTCATGGTATGTGCTATGCTACATAATATGACCCTGCAAAAACAGCTGCAGCAGGACCAGCATAGGCCTGGGCCAAACAGCCCCCCACTAGTGCCAAGTCCATCACAGGCAGAGCGTGACTTGGAGGAGGAACAACCTGAGCCTGCCCCAGTAGGCAGAAGGAGGCATGCCCAGTATGCTTTGGCCTTGGCAAAGAGGCAACACATAGCACATACACTGGCTCAGTAGGAACCCTGGAAATGATACCTCTTCCTGACCTGCACATATAGTATAAAAGGGATGCCTAACTTGACACTACCTGTTTTCAAACATGTATAGGGAGTGTTCTATGTGCATCCGGCATAGGCAGCCCTGCAGCACCACCTGAGGCATGATTGCCTTGTGTTAAGCATTGTAAAGCAGTGCTAAACAGCTTTGCCACTACTTAGTATATGTAAACATAATGGTACACACTAACTGGCACACCTTTGGGCATAGCTGAACAAAAGCAGGTAAACATGCACATATATGCTTTACTGGATCTAAAGCAGTCTGGTCTGCCCAGTATAATAATTTAAAGCAGTGATAGGCCTCAAACCCAGGATACTGTGCACTATAGTCACAATACCGAACCACTAAACCACGACAGTATTTCACTGGTCAGCCTGTATGAAGACATGTTGATAAGTCTATGCAAAGTGTCTGAAGGAAACACTGCAGGCACAGCATAATTCATGTCGAGTTATGACACAAAGGTGAGCCCTGCAGTATAAATATAACTTGATTTCCAACACACATAGTATACATGTTAATATTGGGCATGTTCACGCATGGTAACAAATGTAGTGGACTCCAGACAGCAACATACTGAAAGGTCACACTGGGCATGCTCACACACTTGAATAAATGAGACAAATGTCAGGCAACAAAACACACTTAGGCCATGTCGGAGTACAGCAGTGGGCCAGACATATCTGGCAGTTCATGTGTTAACCCAGGAACTTTTCACTAGCCACCAATCCTGCCTTGTGCACACAGTTATAAGACAACAGACACATATATAACATCTTGGAACCCTGTCATAATCAAATATGTACTACAGTTACATAGGTTGTACATAGAAAGTGGGAAAGCAAAGAAGATAACAAACCGGCAGTCAGTATCATCACTAAACAATGTGCACTGCAAACATTATCATAGGTACATAGGTTCATAGGTTGATACTAGGTATTGGCCCTAGGGCATTCATAAGCCTAGCCAGAGTGTGTTTGGCATTCACCACCCTGTAGATTAGTATACTGTCCTTTGAATAGTAGGTCACACAAGATAGCCATTGTACGGTTAGTGTATTGTGCCTCTGTCTAGCAGGGACCCAGAAGAGATCCCAGGTTTAAATGTATGATCACCCATCTACTCGTCAAGATTTCCCTTGAAGAGGGTCAGTGAGGGGTCTGCCTAACTTGGACTGGGATTTCATTCCAGAGTGAGGGGAGCTTCTGGGATATGAATCTGTCCCTCCAGCATGTCCTATTAATTCTGTGCTGAGGTTGAAGTCCCTGGATCGTGTAGCTGTAAGGGATTCTGCTATTCTGAGGTGGAGCATGACCAATAAGTCTGGGTTGGACATGGCTGTATATGGCAGGCACAGATCGCATCTGGATAGGCGGTATGCAACTGAGCAGCTGGAGTTTCTGTAGCTGAACTGCATAGGGCATCTGTATGAGTCTCCTGTTCCACTTGGTGAGGTACCTTTGGGGTCATTACAGTTGGCGCAGGTGTCGGGTAAGGTACATCCCAAATGGGACATTGTACCCAAGTATGGGCCTGATGAGTAGAGGTGCACAATGACCTCTCTTGATTTAGATGTGAAACCATTTGGGATAAGGTAGACTATATACACGGTCTACCTAACCACTTTGGCAACATGAATTGCAAAGGAGAGATTACTATCTACTTTGGTCCCCAAATCCCTAAGTACACCTTTTGTGCATACTGGATTAACACCTATGTGGTAATTTGTGTGCACTTTGTTATTCCCAAAGGGGATGACTATGCATTTTATGGCATTTAGCTTTAGGCTATGGCTCTGGCACCAGTTATCCATCTCTGTGAGACCCTTTAGGAGGATGCTTGTGTCAGCTGGACAGTCAGTTATGGCACCCAGTTTGCAGTCATCCGTGAACTTGGTCAGCCATAGTCCTCCCATGTTAGCCTGTACCTCAGAGAAATATATACTGAACAAGAGAGGTCCCAGAACTGAGCCTTGTGGGATGCCACACTTAACTGGTGTAGAGTCTGACATGGCACCTGCAATGCCGACTATGTGGGTGCTATCCCTGATCCAGTTTGCAATCCATCTTGTGACATATGTGTTGATATCTAAGCTGGTGAGTGTATTTAAGATGCCCGAGTGGGGTATTGTGTCAAAGGCTTTTGGGAGGTACAGGTAGGTTGTGTGGACTACCTTCTCTATGTATATGGCCCTGGTAACTGATTCAAAGAAGTCAACCAGGTGCAAGAGGCAAGATCTGCCCTTAACAAAGGTGAATTGGGTAGGAGCCAGTGTCTGGAGGTTTCCGATGTTTGTTTATGAGTTCCATGATGATACGCTCCATAGCTTTGCAGACCAGGCTAGTCAGGCTTATAGGGTGTAAGTGTCCAGGGTCCCTTGTGGAACCATCTTTGTGGAGCGGGACCACTCTTGCTGTACACCATTCCGTGGGTACATATCCTGTAGTAAGTCTAATATTAAATAGTGATGTTATGTGGGGGTTATGTTCTTCATGAAGCTCATGTAAGACGCAGCCTGGGACACCGTCTGGTCCCATTGATGCTGTGTTATTGCTTTGGAGAGGGCAGCTCTCACATGTTCATCTGTGATGTCAGGGAGGCTACACTCTGTTGGGATGGACATTTGTACTTTTGGGGGATGGGGGGGAGAAATATGCACTGAACCTTTCTGCCAGGATGTTGGCAATGTCTGTGGGTTCAGTGTATTTTGTTGTCATTATGCACTAGCTCAGAGCATATCTGGGAGTTGCCATCCAGGCTCCTGACATAACTAAAGAAGGCCTTGTGATTGTCTTTAGTGTCTTGTGCAATCTTACTGTCGAAGCTGGCCTTAGATGATTTTATGAGTGATTGTAGCTTCTTGCTAGTACTGATCAGAGATGCCTCCCCTTTGTGGGATACTGCTGTATCATGTAGTACCCTCCTCCTTTTGTTGCATAGCTTATTTATGGTCGGGGTCCATCAGACAGGTCACATTTAGAGGAGTGAGTCTTGGATTCATGTGGGATAGCATGATCCATGCTTTCCTGTAGGTGTCCATACAATGTGTTTCTAAAGGATACTGTGGTATGAGTTGTAGTTCCCACTGGCCCGGGGGCTTTGAAGGAAACCACCTCAGTTCTGAGAAGTATGACGTTTGCTTTTGAGAAGTTCCTCACCGAGATTATCTTGGCTGGGGGTGGGGACGGGATATGGATGTCCAGTGAGATAAATGTATGGTCTGACCTTACCAATGAGGGGTATACCTCTGGTGTAGAACATAGAGTCCCCATGTTGGTGATGACCAGGTCCAACGTGTATACCCCACTTGTGGGGGTGGTGAGCATTTGTTCCATAGCATTTGAGTTTATATATTCGAGGAACCATTGGGCGAGGGTGTTGGGGCTTGAGTAGTATTCCCAGTCAATGTTTGGCTAGTTGAATTCACCTAATATAATGGTGTTTGGAGAGACCTACATATTCTCCAGTGTTCTCAGGAAAGCTGAGTGGGGTCCCTGAGTTTGGGAGGGTGGTCTGTAGCAGGCTACAACCCGAAAGGCAGTTTAGCCCACTGTTAGTTACACATGGATGGTCTCCGATGCTTTGTGTAGTGCTACTAACCTGGAGGTTTGTGTATCTTTGATGTATGTGGATACTCCCTCTCCTTTTGTGGTGTGGCCTGGTTATTGTGGTCGAAAAGCATGGTATGAAGTGTAACCTGGTACTGCTGGGGTGCTTTCAGGAGCCTTGAACCAGGTTTCTGTTACTGCACAGATATTGATATTCTCCATACTGAAGAGAGCCTTGACTGCGTGCATTTAGAGGTGTAGACTTCTGGCATTGAGCAGCATTACCCTTAGTTTCTTTTACCTAGTATTGACTATGGAGGTGGGTTTGTCTTTTGAGCCTTGCATAAAAAAGGCACTATGGGGGTGGCAAGTGCCTTAGCCAGTATTCAAAAGCCCAGGGGTGACAGGTGCAAGCCGTCCCTAGTGAAGCAACGTGGCATGATGAGCATGTCATCCCAGGCCGACAGACACTGGATCCCCTGTGAATGACACAAATACGTTTGCCAACTGTTAAAATTGATCATGTTGTCTTTATACTGTGGCATCATTCTTGGTGAGGGTAAGATGCTACACAATGTCAGGATCATACTGGCCTGGGCTACATGATCATAGAGCTCCTCTATGTCTCTTTTCGTGTAGTCCAGGGAGGAATGTCTCAGGACATTCACACCAGCATGAACAATGACAGAGTCATATCTGCACTTGCTTTGGAGTGACCTGAGTGCATGTGTTATGTGTCGGATCCTGGGGTCTGTGTGACTTCCTTTGAAAGGAATGCCCTTTTTGGAGACTAGGGAAATACCTTAAAAGAGGTTTACCTTTTTGGGGGGGGTCTGTGTGAGGGTCTGTGTGACTTCCTTTGAAAGGAATGCCCTTTTTGGAGACTAGGGAAATACCTTAAAAGAGGTTTACCTTTTTGGAGACTAGGGAAATACCTTAAAAGAGGTTTATTCCTCTTTGGCAAGTCTGATGATGTCAGCATCCTTTTTGGAGACTAAGGAAATACCTTAAAAGAGGCTTACTTTTTGGGGGGTGTGGTCAGGTGTGACTCTTTTTGAAGAAAGGAATGCCCTTGACTAGGAAATACCTTAAAAAGAGGTTTACCTTTTTTTTTTACTAGGGAAATAATATAAAGAAATTATTCCTCTTTGGCAAGTCTGATGATGTCAGCATCCTTTTTGGAGACTAAGGAAATACCTTAAAAGAGGTTTATTCCTCTTTGGCAAGTCTGATGATGTCAGCATCCTACAAATATAGCAGTGGAAATGAAAGCCCCAATAAAACATATAGCGTGTCATGTTAATGCGTAGGTCTCTAGTGTCATAACATAGGTAGGGGTTTGAATCCTGCAGTTGTTGTGTATGTGTGGGGATATGTGTCCGTATAATTTCTTTGGAGAGGAATACCTTTTTTGGAGACGAGAGAAACACCTTAAAAGAGGTTTATTCCTCTTTGGCATCCTATAAATATAGCAGTGGAAGTGAAAATTCCACTAATGCGTATAGCACAACGTGTTAATGCATATGTTTCAAGTGTCATAACATAGCTGTCAGCATCCTAACAATATAGCAGTGGAAATGAAAGCCCCAAGAAAACATATAGCGTGTCGTGTTAATGCGTAGGTCTCTAGTGTCATAACATAGGTAGGGGTTTGAATCCTGCAGTTGTTGAGTGTGTGTGGGGATATGTGTCTGTATAATTTCTTTGGAGAGGAATACCTTTTTTGGAGACTAGAGAAACACCTTAAAAGAGGTTTATTCCTCTTTGGCATCCTATAAATATAGCAGTGGAAGTCAAAATTCCACTAATGCGTATAGCACAACGTGTTAATGCGTATGTTTCAAGTGTCATAACATAGCTAGATAGGGGTTTGAATCCTGCAGTTGCTGTGTGTGTGTGTGTGTGGTGGTGTGCCTTCCTTTGAGAGGAATGCCCATTTTGGAGACTAGGGAAATACCTTAAAAGAGGTTTACCTTTTTGGAGACTAGGGAAATACCTTAAAAGAGGTTTATTCCTCTTTGGCAAGTCTGATGATGTCAGCATCCTACAAATATAGCAGTGGAAATGAAAGCCCCAATAAAGCATATAGCGTGTCGTGTTAATGCGTAGGTCTCTAGTGTCATAACATAGGTAGGGGTTTGAATCCTGCAGTTGTTGAGTGTGTGTGGGGATATGTGTCTGTATAATTTCTTTGGAGAGGAATACCTTTTTTGGAGACTAGAGAAACACCTTAAAAGAGGTTTATTCCTCTTTGGCATCCTATAAATATAGCAGTGGAAGTAAAAATTCCACTAATGTGTATAGCACAATGTGTTAATGCGTATGTTTCAAGTGTCATAACATAGCTAGATAGGGGTTTGAATCCTGCAGTTGCTGTGTATGTGCCTGTGTGCCTTCCTTTGAGAGGAATGCCCATTTTGGAGACTAGGGAAATACCTTAAAAGAGGTTTATTCCTCTTTGGCAAGTCTGATGATGTCAGCATCCTACAAATATAGCAGTAGAAATGAAAGCCCCAATAAAGCATATAGCGTGTCGTGTTAATGCGTAGGTCTCTAGTGTCATAACATAGGTAGGGTTTTGAATCCTGCAGTTGTTGAGTGTGTGTGGGGATATGTGTCTGTATAATTTCTTTGGAGAGGAATACCTTTTGGAGACTTTTTTGCCAAAGGGGATGACTATACACTTTTGGCGTTTAGCTTGAGGCCATGGCTCTGGCACCAGTTGTCTGTTTCCTAAACGAGGCCCTTTTGGAGGATGCTTGTGTCGGCTGGAGAGTCGATTATGGCGCCCAGTTTGCAGTCATCTGCGAACTTGGTCAGCCACAGTCCTTCCGTGTTGGCCTGTATCTCCGAGAAATATATACCAAACAAGAGAGGTCCCAGGACTGAGCCTTGTGGGACGCCACTTGTAACTGGTTTGGAGTCTGACATGGCTCCAGCAATTCTAACCATGTGGGTTCTGTCCTTGAGCCAGTTTGCAACCCATCTAGTGACATAGGGGTTTATATTTAAGCTGGTGAGCTTATCTATAATGCCCGAGTGGGGTATTGTATCGAAGGCTTTTATGGAGATCCAGATAGGCTGTGTGGACCACCTTCCTTCACAATGGCCTTGGTGACTGTTTCAAAGAAGTCAACCAGGTTTAAGAGGCAGGATCTGCCCTTAACAAAGCCAAACTGGGTAGGATCCAGTGTCTGTAGGTCCCCAATATCTTTATTTATGAGGTCCATGATGATCCTTTCCATAGCTTTGCAGACCAAGCTAGTCAGGCTTATGGGATAGTTTCCAGGGTCCGCTGAGGCACCACCTTTGTGGAGAGGGACCACTGTTGCTGCACGCCACTCTTTGGGTACATATCCTGTAGTAAGGCTGAGATTGAACAGTAGTTTTATGTTTGGGTTTAGCTCTTCTTGAGTTCATGTAGGATCGCAGCCTGGGACACCGTCTTGTCCCATTGATGCTGTGTTTTTGCTTTGAGAGGGCGGCTCCCACCTGAGCATCTGAGATGTCAGGGGCAGCACTCTGCTGGGATAGATATTTGCCTTTTGGTGGTGGGGAGTTTGCGCTGAACCTGTCAGCTAGGATGTTGGCAATGTCTGTGGGATCAGTGTATTTTTGTCATTTTGGACTAATTCTGAGCATATCTGGGAATTCCCACCCAGGTTCCTAACATAACTAAAGAAAGCCTTGTGATTATCCTTAGTGTCCTGTGCAATTTTTCTCTAGAAGCTGGCCTTTGACGATTTTATGAGTGCCCTTAGTTTTTTGCTAATACTGATCAGAGATGCCTTCCCTTTTGGGATTTTGCTCTATCATGTAGTAGCTTCCTCCTTCTATTGTATAGTTTGTTTATGGTTGGGGTCCTCCAGACAGGTCGCCTGCCTTGGAGGATTGTGTCTTGGTTTTATTTGGGATTGCATGATCCATGCAGTCCTGAAGGTGTTCATAGAATGCATTTATAAAGGATTCTGCGGTCTGGGCCATATTTTCCACAGGCCCGGGGCTTTGAAGGATTCCACCTTGGTTTTGAGGAGTGTGAAATTTGCTTTAGAGAAGTTTTTCACTGTGGTTTTCTGGGCAGGGGGTGGGGTCGGCATGTGAATATCCAGTGAGATCAGTTTATGGTCTGATCTTACCAGTGAGGGATACACTTCTGGTCTGGAGCATAGAGTCCCCATGTTGGTGATGATCAGGTCCAGTATGTTTTCCCCTCTTGTGGGAGTGGTAACAAGTTGTTCCATAGCATTTGAGTTTATGAATTCTAGGAACCTTTGGGCAAGGGTGTTGGAGCTAGAGTAATGCTCCCAATCTATGTTTGGGTAGTTGAAGTCGCCCAATATAATGGTGTTTGGAGAGACCTTCATATTTTCCAGTGTTCTCAGGAAGCCGAGTGGGGTTCCTGGGTTTGGGAGGGTGGTCTGTAGCAGGCTATAAACAGGAAGGCAGTTTTACCCACTGTTAGTTGCACATGGATAGTCTCTGATGCTTCATGTTTTGCCACCAACCTGGAGGTGTGGGTATCTTTGATGAATATCGATACTCCCCCTCCTTTTGTGGTTCGGTCCAAGTTTTGGGGCCGAAAAGCATGGTATGAGGTATAACCTGGTAGTGCTGGGGTGCTCTCGGGACCCCTGAACCAGGTTTCTGTTACTGCACAGATATCTATGTTCTCCATGCTAAGGAGAGTTTCGAGTGCATGCATCTTGAGGTTTAGACTTCAAGCGTTGAGTAGCATTACTCTTAGTTTCTTATCCCTTGTGATACCTATGGAGGTGGGTTTGTCTTTGAGCCTTGCCTAAAAAGGCACTATGGGGTAGCAAGAGCCTTTGCCAATATCCAAAAGCCCAGGGGTGACAGGTGCAAGCCGTCCCTAGCAAAGCATCGTGGCTTGTCGTGCATATCATCCCAAGCTGATAGGCATTGATCCCCTTTGAATGACACCAATACTTAAGCCAATTGTTGAAATTGATCATCTTGTCTTCATACTGTGGCATCATTCTTGGTGAGGGTAAGATGCTACTCAAGGTCAGGGTCATACCAGCCTGGGCTACATGCTCAGAGAGCTCCTCTATGTCTCTTTTCATGTAGTCCAGGGAGGTACATCTCAGGTCATTCACACCAGCATGGACAATGACTGAGTCATATTTGTACTTGCCTTGGAGTGACCTGAGTGCTTGTGTTATGTGGCGGATCCTAGCGCCAGACAGGCTGCTCACTGTGACCTTCTCCTTGTTCAGTCTGGTGAGCGGGACGTCAGTGTGCCTGACGATAGAGTCACCTATTACAAGTGTATCAGGTGTGTTGTTTAGCCTTAAGGGCTGTGACTGTTTGGCACACTGGCTTTGTGAGATATGTGTTGCACGTGGTTTTTTTTGGGGGTAGCGGTTGCTTGGGTGTCTGCTTTGGAGGTCTCTGCTGCTTAGGCAGATCTTTATTTAGAGCCTCCGAGTATGTTTTTGTGTGATTATGTGTTTGGTTTGCTGTCGTGGTAGGTCTATGTGAGACTGGAATTGTAGTGAGTGTGGTTTCCTTCTCCTCCTGACTGGTTTTGCCATTGATATTGATATTCTCCATACTGAAGAGAGCCTTGACTGCGTGCATTTAGAGGTGTAGACTTCTGGCAATGAGCAGCATTACCCTTAGTTTCTTTTACCTTGTATTGACTATGGAGGTGGGTTTGTCTTTTGAGCCTTGCATAAAAAAGGCACTATGGGGGTGGCAAATGCCTTAGCCAGTATTCAAAAGCCCAGGGGTGACAGGTGCAAGCCGTCCCTAGTGAAGCAACGTGGCATGATGAGCATGTCATCCCAGGCCGACAGACACTGGATCACCTGTGAATGACACAAATACGTTTGCCAACTGTTAAAATTGATCATGTTGTCTTTATACTGTGGCATCATTCTTGGTGAGGGTAAGATGCTACACAAGGTCAGGATCATACTGGCCTGGGCTACATGATCATAGAGCTCCTCTATGTCTCTTTTCATGTAGTCCAGGGAGGAACGTCTCAGGACATTCACACCAGCATGGACAATGACAGAGTTATATCTGTAGTTGCTTTGGAGTGACCTGAGTGCATGTGTTATGTGTCGGATCCTGGCACCCGACAGACAGATTACAGTGACCCTCTCCTTGTTCAGCCTGGTGAGTGGGACATCAGCATGTCTGACAATAGAGTCACCTATCAAAGGTGTATTAGGTGTGTTGTTTAGCCTTAAGGGCAGTGACTGTGTGGCACACTGACATTGTGTACTTTGTGATATGTAGGTATAGTTGTGGGGAAGCAGTTGTTTGGGTGTCTGCTTTGGGGGTCTCTGCTGCTTAGGCAGAGTTTTATTTAGAGCCTCCGAGTATGTTTTTTGTGTTTATGTGTTTGGTCTGCTGTTGCTATAGGTCTATGTGACACTGGAGTTGTTGTGTGTGTGGCTACCTTCTCCTCCTGATAGACTGTGCCAGTCATGGGTCTAGAGAGCTCAGCCTCCAGTTTGTCTATATAGTTGCATTTCTCACAAATATCTGAGTTTGTTGGGAGGAGGAGAGGGTTGTCTGTGTACATAAGGCAGTTGTAACATTGCCTCAAAATCCCCATATTCACCAGCTGAACTGGAGAGTACACATGAAACTGACCTTAGGACATGTGAAGATATTATGATGAAATATTCTTTTGACTGATCAAAAAGGATCAGTAGGGTGTTAAGTGTGTAAAAGAGTATAACACGGGTTGAGTACCTATGTTTGTTGGTGTTTTGTAAGATTATCTGTGAAGGAGTCCAGGCAGAACTATGACACTTCCTTCAGCTATGTCATAAATAGCAATGCACACTCATATATGTCCTGAGTCATGGCCAACTGTAAATGACTGACAATGCCAACATCCTGTTACACAAGCCCATACATACATAGCTACCTCCCACTGACAAAAGGCCCTATCATCATACCAGGAGATATCACATGTAGAATGGGTAAACAGCTCCTTCCAAAGCTGAAAACATGGCATTGATTGGATTACATTGTTTCCCTATATGTGTCATAAGTGAACTGCAGAACAAACAGACCCTTCACCTGAACAGTCTGTTGAGCCTTACCCTCTCTACAGGATATGAAACCGTTGAATGGATTACTGCAAGATATGGCACAGTCCACAAGTGTTGGTGCACAACAGACCATGAGAACTATAGTCTTATATGCCTATGACGTCTGATCTGCAAGGCCATGGGGTCCATCATGATTGAAGTCATAAATAGAGCTATTGGAAGCCGACAAACACACAACCCTACCAATTTGGTCTGTTCATGGGCAGATCATGGTTCCCAAACCACTAGACTGTTTGCAAGGCAGCCACCCAGGACATACATAGCAGAAATGAGCTACACACATCCCACATAGACCTTGAATAGCCCTTTTCCAATATCCCAGACACATGTCATATCCATAAAATCAACACTCTGCATAAATATGTATTGTCATATGATGGATTGGCAACTGGTCCACAGATAGATCACACAAGCTAAGAATTGTGGAGTCCTGTTCAAGCTGTTAACACCTGCTGTCCCCCATGGTGCAGTCCTGGGATTGCATAAAACAAAGTGCACACACTTTACCATGTCTAGTCTGATGATGTCAGCATCCTACAAATATAGCAGTGGAAATGCAAATCCCACTAAAGCATATAGCACGTTGTGTTAATGCATATATCTCTAATATCATAACAAAATTAGGCAAGGGTTTGAATCCTGCAGTTGCTGTGTGTGGTGGTGTATGTGCCTGTGTGCCTTCCTTTGAGAGGAATGCCCATTTTGGAGACTAGGGAAATACCTTAAAAGAGGTTTATTCCTCTTTGGCAAGTCTGATGATGTCAGCATCCTACAAATATAGCAGTGGAAATGAAAGCCCCAATAAAGCATATAGCGTGTTGTGTTAATGCGTATGTCTCTAGTGTCATAACATAGGTAGGGGTTTGAATCCTGCAGTTGTTGAGTGTGTGTGGGCATGTGTGTCTGTATAACTTCTTTGGAGAGGAATGCCTTTTTTGGAGACTAGAGAAACACCTTAAAAGAGGTTTATTCCTCTTTGGCATCCTACAAATATAGCAGTGGAAGTCAAAATTCCACTAACACGTATAGCACAACGTGTTAATGCGTATGTTTCTAGTGTCATAACATAGCTAGGTAGGGGGTTGAATCCTGCAGTTGCTGTGTGTGTGTGTGTGGGATGGTGTATGTGCCTGTGTGCCTTCCTTTGAGAGGAATGCCCTTTTTGGAGACTAGGCAAACACCTTAAAAGAGGTTTATTCCTCCTTGGCAAGTCTGATGATGTCAGCATCCTACAAATATAGCAGTGGAAATGAGGACCCAGTGAAGCATATAGCATGTCATGTTAATGCATATGTCTCTAGTGTCATAACATAGTTAGGTAGGGGTTTGAATCCTGCAATTACTGAGTGTGTATGACACTCTTGGTCAATGTGGTGTGGGTTTTGCTTTTACTACGGTATGACATATCAGGATTAAAACAGTATGTGCATTGCACACATCAGGTATCTGTGTGGCAAATAAATATATGTACATGTGACCTCAATTAGTACATAGGTGTGAAGCCTGCATACTACATGAATACATTTGTTACCTTTGACAGATTGTGCTGCTGCTTCTCAGATCGTAGGTCACATACATATGTATGTGACAAGGCCGGCCACTGTAGTGATCTGTGGCCAAGGTCATCTGTGTCACACACACCCATGACAGTTTCTATAGACTAGTGTGAGTGAGGGTATATGCCTGAGGTGTATGTCAGACATGTTCATACACAACAAAGTCTGACAATAATGGACAGCCATTATAGGTGTACAACAGCCTTGTGGATATGCATACAGGCCCCTAATATCTTATGTGATACACCGAGGGACTTCACAATACCTTTGGATATGTGGATACCAAAGGACAGATGACATAACACTTGGCTGTATGTACCCATTGGTACCCGACATACATGTTGGGGGCTACCACCTATGTGGTACTGTCTGAATACTATGTATAGTAAATGTGGATGACTATGATATAGTTGGCTTAGAGCTATACAGCATGTGTTGGACAACAGGTATATGTCTGCATGATACCTTTGTGTAGGATATGTGTCCCATCCAGAGAATGCATTGTAGGCCAATGCATGCATTTCCAGATGTGGATGGACATATCCCTAGTGTGTTTGCATGTACCTAAGAGGGCTTTATGCCAAACAGGTGTGGTCCCAGGAACGGGTGGCGGTCAGTACCACTGGTTACTGTTATAGTATAGTACCGGAAGGATCCAACTGTTACTGAGTTCCCTACATCTGTGTGTCAGTTGTCAGAACATCATCTAATGATTGGTTATAGTCAGGCTGTTGAGGTTGTGTATACTACCAGAATGCAAAACATTGACAGATAGTAACAGTATCACCCACAGCATAGTGTCAAACCATGTCATACACACATGTGTACCAATGTTAGAACATATCTGTAGTAGAATGCATGCTGGCCACTGAGAGATACTATGAGATGTTAACACTGTGTAATACAGGGTATGTCACATGTCCCATGTGTCCACTATGCATGTACATGCAAACAGTGCACCCCCACCATGTTCACAGATGTACACCTGCTAATCTGTACTGCACACATCACACATGTACTGTCCACTCACTAACACATGCTGGCAACACTATACACTTCAGCCAAGTGGCACATGGGCGAACAATACATACTCAGACTTAACACTGGTGTAAACAATACTACATTGACAATCATAGCTTTGATGCATCATGCCTGCTCAGATATACCTACAAGGATATCATTACACTTTCCTGTTGGCAACATGCTAACATTGCTACACTGCTATAATGTCACCCTTTGCATCAGCACCATGTTAGCCTGTTCCTGAATCAATGTTACAGATGACAGGAGGTGGCACAGGTTTCATCATATGCACAGGGTGTGTTGTTGGTTTGCCAGAGCCCGACATTGACCCATCCAATCAACATGTGTGTGTGTATGTGTGTGTGTGTGTGTGTGTGTGTGTGTGTGTGTGTGTGTGTGTGTGTGTGTGTGTGTGTGTGTGAGGGACAACAGTACAGCATGGGCCAATGTTGATGTAATGTGTGTGTGTATGTGTGAGCCCTAGGTGTTTGATTTATGTGTGTATGTCTGCATGCACACAGCTCCACCATGTGGCTGCCATATACGGGAGGTTGTGGGACAGCCACAGACTGTACCTGCCAGGCTGTACAGATCATTGTCTCTGGGCACGGACATGGTACCTGTGCCTGGCAGGGGTGCTATGGACAGTATCGGGTACCAAGCCTGACTGGGTACTATCATCAGAAGTATGTCGACTGGACCCATGTCCCTACTAGTACTGGCCAGAGCCACGTGCATGTGGTCTACTAGGACGGTCAATCGACATGCCAGCCCCAGCATTGCTGGGGCTGGTACTGCCACTACGGGAACGGCTGTGATCTGTGGGTCATCGGTGATGACTGCCAGCTGTTGATGTTGCTGGCATATGTCCACGTTGACGTCTCAACTTTCCCGCATGGTCCTGGCTCATGGAAAACACATTCTGGAGGGCATCTAATGTCTCCCCCCAACGTCTATCAATGACCTTGGTGTAATTACGGATGGCACCGGCAATGTCACGGATACTGTCATTGATAGCGGTGTTATGGGCCCTCTGCACCCTTAGTCACTGTCTGGTGTACCGTTCCATACGTGCCTGTGCCTGCATTACAGCCCAGAACATACCTGAGGTTGTAAGACCTGTGGGGGCATGTCTGCCAAGGGCATTATGACCAGTGGTGCTCCCAAGAAAACCTCTGGACATCCGCCTATGTGGTACCTTTCCAGGAATCTGGGTATGGCTGCTGTGAGGGGATGCATGTGCCATGGATACCACACTATCCTGGTCAATGCCAACTGTATGCTGTCCCTCGGCTAAGGCCATTGGTGATGAGGGATGTATTGGCAGTATGAGTGTGTGCATATATGGGGTGGAAAGCTGTGTACTGTCGATTGGCGGACCAACGACAGACCCTGTCAAACCTGCCTGTGCCACAATACATGTATCATCATCTCCACTATTTGTGTCAGTGACTTCAGGTTCCCTGCTGCATTCAGCCAACCCAACCTTAGCACCTGTGAGAGGAAGACAGGAAACACACTTTACAATCTGTACATGATGTTATCACACATGCATACATGCATACATGAACACATGCACACATGAACACATGCACACATGCACACGTGCACACATGAACACATGCACACATGCACACATGAACACATGCACACATGCACACATGTACACATGCACACATGCACACATGCACACAAATACACTCCTCACTACAGCAGATACACACACACACCAGCAATCCAAAATATACTCAACAGTGGTTGAAGGTAGGTGACAATATCACAAGGCAAACAGTCACCTCACACGTGTCAGCATGCAGAATATGTGTTGCTCAAGACCATGCAGTGCGAGTGTAGACAGCCCTAGTTAATAACAGTATACATGGCTTTGATGCATGTGTGTAGTTGTTCGGTGATTGGCTAGACCCTGGAACACAATGTGTACAAGGACACAACATTGTTGTGCAAGTATTATAAGCTCTGCAATGTCCTGTGCACCATCACTCACAGGTATACATACCATGGCTGCATGTGTTATCTGTGTGTCACATAGCTTTCCATGTCTGATTACAGTGTCTGTGTCTGTAGCAGATAATTGTGGGCACAGGTGTAGCACATGCATGCTATGTACACACACGGGATGAGTGGTGCATGTATACATGATGGAATACCAATGCTCAACATGGCCATTGTACAGTGCAAGCCATGACATGGCATGCTACACGACTGCAAAATTAAACATCACACATACCCAATGTGTGTCATGTGAACTATACACCCAATAGCATTCCAGGACATATATGTGTTACTTTGTACAGATGGCAACTGCTATGCATATTGTGTATAGTTGCATATGTTTGCACACAAACAACATGCTATGCATATTGTGTATAGGTGCATATGTTTGCACACACACACAACACTGAGGTGCAAAGCACTGCTATGTATAGTACTGTGGTCACTGTAACTGGAAGGGCTGTAGTACCATGAGCCATTATCATCATGCATCATGTGGTCACTCAAGGCTACTAATGTGTGACAGATTACCGCCTAGCATGCTGTACTTGAACTGCAGTGCCGTGGCTACGTTCACAATTACACATCCACTTTGTACATGGGTGTGTGAGGTGCCCGATAGGGAGCATTGCCTAACATGACTGTGTTATGTGTTGAAGAGTGTTGCACAGCCCCATGATAGGCCTCTACCCCTCAGGTATGTCATGTGTGCTGTGTGGATGACATGTGGGATACTGTAGTGTGACCTTACTGCGGCTGTGTGGTTACACCATGTGTAGCATGTTGAGGTGTACTGCGTATGACAAATGTGTTATGTTGTGTACATGTGTATCAACTATGCCTATCCAATGTGCAGTACGGTGTTGCCACAAGTGTGTCTGATGCTCTGTGTATTGCATGTGATTGAGGCAGCTACTGACATTACTGAGATGTGCAACGTCTCACAGCAAACATGCACAGCATGCATTATGCGTAGGTGTGTTACGTGTACATGGCCTACACCTCACCTATGACATGCACATTTCATTACCAATATTAAAGTTATAACACACTCACCAGCATGGATCGTCTGCCCTGCTGTCACACCAGAGGGACCTACAAGAATATGAGACAGTTTGTCAGTGGCCACCACTGTGGCATTGCTACTGTGGGTTTGCTAAACTACAGTAGAACAATAGTCAACAGTCACAGGTGTACAGATAATATTCCAAATATCAGTACTGCACAACACTAGGCAGCACAACTGCTAAACACACAGTACACATCTCACATATGCATAATCTAACAATAAAGGTAACAGTAGTCTACAGATAGGGCATGTTACCTTCATGCTCCATGTCAACATGCTGGGTGGCTCCGGCCTCCTTGATGAAACATGTCTGTTGCAGTTGCTGTTGTTGGCCAGGAGCCACCATGCTTAGGAGCAGTTCCTCCACTCTAGTGAAGGGGGATGAATGGCCACCCCACCACCTGTGGCAAGCTGTTGTTTATGGATATCAGATGCACGCCGCCAGACATGTCTAATTAAATTACTGCAGTGATGGCGTACCTGCTCATATGTCCGGTTATGCATGCCTAAGTAATTTACCCGACAAACAAGATCTTGCCACAGTGCAGTCCACTCATGCTGGTGCTTGCTGCTTCTGGAAAACAGCAGGGAGTAGTGCTGCATCAGGCTATGGTGGATTTCCTGTTCCTCCGCTGCTGTGTAACAGGGATTACGTTGGTGGGCCATTGCCCTGAAAGAGAAATGAGCAATATGTGTGAGCGAGTCATGTGGCACACGTTACACCCTTAAATACAGATATCACTTAACTGCCATATATAGCATCCATTTGTCTGTCAGAGGATACACACATTCAATACCACATATTGGTCCTCAGGCCACAACTGACTGACAGTGCCTGGCACACTCTATATATCAAACCACTATACACCAGTACCCGGCACACTGTTTGTGACACAATGCACAACCTCACCACAGGGGTATATATCAAGCTAATGCATGAAGAAAGATGTCATCCATTGCAATGAATGTAAAGTACAGTTACAGTATTACCAGTAAACCACCCTAGTCGTTGATGCCATACCCCTGCCTAACATATGTGCACAGTTGTTAATATAGGTGGCATACTGCTGTATCAGAGTATACATGTTGCTAGATACACACGTATACCCTGTAACACACATATGATTGCGGGCATGGTACAGGCATAATTACACACACATCAGACATACATACAACACACAAATGTATGCCAACCCAGATGAGCTTTACCTGTGTACCATACAGTACTGTGTGCCACTACTTACAAAACCTTATGCCTGAGGTATGTAATCTGTGCAGACTACAGGAAACACACAAGACAGTGTTTCCAAGCAATGTGAACATACACCATACTGTGCTGTTTAGGCCTACAGCTTCAGGTAGTACTACAGTTCATATGGGAGTTGGAGTCACCATCAGTGCCACTCACTAAGCATACATGTATTGCTTTAGCCTACAATGGGACACCACAGTCGTCAACAAGGAACTATGTCACAACATATGCCATACTACTATGTCTGCCTAGCAATAATGGTGGCCTAATGGTTAAGGTGTTTGCCTTACAAACACAAGGTGCAGGGTTTGAGTCTCACAAGGGATAATTAGCTAGGCTTAAAATGGCTCGCAAGGGCAGTTAGCCTAGTACTAATCTATGAACCTATGAACATCTTTTGCTGGCCTCACAGCTAGGACACAAACTACCATGACAGAAACAAATTCACACTAAGCTATCACACCTTTATAGACCTTGCACACATTCACCATCACACTCATTCGACCTCACATAGCAGGCATTGCACTGAGTACATGTGTGTGTGCATCGTGTCATAGGTAGGTAATACGCTATTGGCCCTAGGGCCTACAGCAGCCTAGCCATATGCTACCCTGGCCTTTGACACACATGTAATTTGATTTCACTTGTCCCTGTCAACCAGAACCACAGAGGTGATTCCCGGGGTGTATTACCTATCTCCCAAACAATCATCAGGGGTATTTATGACAACTGCTAATGAGGAGCCTTGTTTGCTATTGATAGGTGGTTTATTCCAGAGTATGGCATATCTCAGAGATAGGAACCTATCCCTCTAGCATGTGCTGTTTAGTGAGGTGACGAGGTTTAGGGCCCTAGAGTGTGTAGCCCGGAGGGATTGTGATATGCTGACATGGTGGTTGACCAACAGCTATGGGTGTGACATACCTCTATATGTCCGGCAGAGGTCACCTCTGTGTGAGCGGTATGTAACACAGTCTAGCTGTGGTTTTATGAGTCAGTCTGCATAGGGCATCTTTTTGAGGCCAGTATTACTCTTTGTGAGGTATGTCTGTGGCCTTTCCACTTGCTGTAGTTGACATGTGAGGTACATACCACACGGGGCATTGTGATGAGTAGAGGGGAACACTGACCTATATTTCCCTAGATGACACACCATTTGTGATGACACGTACCATGTAGACAGATTACAAGACTAGTGTGGCACTCTGATTTCTCAAAGGGTAGGCTACTGTCCACCTGTGTCCCATGTTCCTTTATCACACCTTCAGTGTTAGGTAGATTTCCACCTATGTGGTAGTTAATGGGTACAGTGTTTTGAAAAGGAGGGATGGCACTGCAGTATTGACACTGGTCTTCAGTCCATGCCTTGGTCACCACGCACCTGTTGCAGTACGTATGACCCCGTGTCTGTCTCTCTCGCTATATATATATATATATATATATATATATATATATATATATATATATATATATATATATATATATATATATATATATATATATATATATATATATATATACACATACATCTAAACATCAATTGCTGTACATATAGATGTACATATAGGCACATATACAGTCCACCTTTCATAGTGGGGATATCAATTATGCGACAGTTGTGAGATATACAGTTATGTAATAATATTGCACAGTGTTGTGCAGAATGCATTTTGGTGTTCTCAGCCCATGTAGCTTTAGCAGGCCTCACTGGCTGTAACACAGCAGTCTGAGAAATCAGACCCACAGCATTTAACCACCACATGACATATACCAGCACTGCATGCTGTTTTCTATGCCACACACTACAACCTACATAGATATATGCACATAACAACCTTCAACAACATATATATGTCCACCCTTCACTAACAGTTACAGTATGTCCCTTGCCCTATGCACATGTGCAGATACATATAGATACGTACTTCTGTCACATATGGATGATTCACAGTATGTAGAGTACTCTTCAAGAACATCTACTACATGCCGGCAAATACATACGTGTTACATACCTTACCTTTGTATTTCTCCGCTCCGTCTGTTGTTACTGTTCTTTTTTTTTTGGGGTTTTCTCTGTCTGTTTCTGTTTCTGTCTCTTTTGTCTGTGTCTCTCTCTCTCACTCTCTCTCTCTGTTCCTGCAATGATATTATTACATGTGTGGACAGCAGGTACAGCCTGCTTTTCTAGGTATCTGCACATGTGCATGTGACAGCCTCTGCACCAATTGGTGCCCACCATTTAGTAATTGCATGCAGCCTGCTGTGTGGTAATTGCAGTACTCACTGTGATTGCAGCCCACTGCTATAAAATGCTAAGTTAGGTAGGCATAGCCCTTTCAGCTTTCCAAGGTGGGGCCCATGCTTGTTTGCTCTGGACACCGTTGTGTCAGTCAGAAGGTTGGTATATGTCTCATGTCTGAAGCTAGGGTTGTAGCCAGTGATATGCATGTTGTACTCAAACCTGAATGTTGCTGCTTCCAGTACACACTTCTCAGTGTAGACTTTTACTCACCCCTTCAAATGCTAACACAGGATACATGGGAGTATGTACTTTCTTTTTGAATTAGACAATTAACTGCCATACAAAAGTAGTTATTGCAATGTATTCCTCTGGAACATGCACTGTTTGTGAACTGCTATACTGTAATTATTAAGTTACTCACTTCTGAACAGTTTGTGGTTTGTTTATGTTGACACTAGCACAGGCTGCTCAAGACAACTGGACATATTTCAGTACTGAGTATGCCTACCTACACCCTTGGTTTTGCCTGAATACACAGGTATATAGTACTTTTGGGTAGGGGTGCAGAACTGCAGAGAGTATTATTTATTATCGTGTGATGTTTATCTTGCTGAACATACAGGGTAGCTGTGTACCTGTTAGTCTATCAAGGCAAGTAGTCTGTCTGCGTAGCTTCCACCTATGGACATATCCAGATGGTAGCCAGAGGTTAGCCTATTATTCTTTGTCTCTGCACCACACCAGTCTTTTCAGCACTGGAACAAGGGCATTGTCACAGTTGATTGCTAGCAGTACATGGCTACATCCCTTGATATTTCTGTGTTGTACTCCTACATAAGGGCATGCTTGTGGAACTCCTTCCAAAGCTATTTGCAGAGTGTGTAACAGCAGAAATGCTGATAAGCCTGTGTGTTTCTGCCTCTGCCAGGCCTCATATACTCTCAGGTATATATTTGAACAGCCTCAGAGAAAGGTATATATAAGTGAGATACACCTGTAATATATTACAGACATATTTCAGTTGAGACTTCAAGGGAATTTGAGCATATGTATTACTACACCTTTCCTGATGTGCAAGCAGTGTCTACTCTCACTTATTGACATTATTCATTAAGTGTGATTCCCCACTTTTCTGCCTAATGTTAGTACTTTTCAGAGTGATTCAGAGGGGCACAGCTAACATTTGGTTACGAATCAGGGACATCCCTGTAAAGCAGTCACAGTTGGGAAGTCTGGCCTCTGCCCTATTCAACTATACCAGTGTTTATCCTGGTCTAATACTGTGTGGGGTTTGTAAGGTGCTACTGTAACATTATTCCCTGCTAGAATGGCTGGTTCTCTTTTCACAGTCATGTAATGCAATTCCACAACAACTGCTGGTAAAGACCCACAGAACAAGATTTGTGTTATGGCATTCCTATTTTCCCTTTACATTCCCTCATTGTAATGCATGATATATTTATTTCAGCACCAACTTATTGTATATCTGCTGTGGCTTAGTGGTACTTCATGCAGTCTAGTGTGTCCGAGGTCTGGGGAACGAGACTGACAGAGGGGATTTATTTTGCTGCTGAGCAGAACAAAGGCCCTGACAGAGTGACTAAGGCACTTTTAAGCAGTTGTAAGCTGGTTTGCGTGGGTTTAAGCAATGCTTAGCAATATTAAGCTAAGCGCACACATGCGCACACTGGTGCAAACCCGCTAACTACTGCTTAAAGGTGCTTACTCCCGCTAACCCCCGCGCTAATTTCTTTGAAAGAAAAGAAAATGGGGAGATAGGAAAGTGGTGAAAAAGGGGGCACAAAGAGGGAAAGACAGTAGGGAAACCAGCTTGAGATGTGCAGGATGGGTGTAGGGAATCCATAGCTGCCCATTACTTTACCAGCAACAGCTGTGCATATGCAATAAACTTGGAGTGAAATTTGGAACCTTCCACCCCTGAGAGAGGGGTGAGGACAACAAAGTATGTTGTACTACCAATTATAATTATCAGTTTACATGTCCAGCGGACATGTGTGTGAAATGGGCAGCTATGTATGGGGCGTAATTTCTTTGTGGGTACAGATTGCCCCTTTTTTATTTTATTTTCAGGTGAGAGTGAAAAGTGAGGTAGAGGAAGTAGGTATATTTGGGGAGGTAGGTTGGGGAGGTAAACAGACAAGACAACCAAGATGCATACAGGGGCGGTGTATGACACATGGGGTGGGTGAACACAATTGACGGGGACGGATGTTTGGAAATCACAAGCCCATGAGCCCACAGATGGTAACAGTGGAACTGAGATCCCCACCCATGGGCAGTAACCACTGCACCTTCACAGCCCCGTGGGTGGCTGTGCTGGGGGCTGCATAGGACAAGCAGGCTCACCCATGAGATGCACCACTCTTGCCTCAAGCTGGCGTAGGGGATCAGCGACTGAATGATGGATCTCCCTACATACCACAACCCGGACCCTTTGAAGGGTGACAGGTGGCCCTTCTCCGCCCACGCTTGCACAGGGTGGATGAGCCCCATCCCCTGCAGCACTTCCACCCGAAGGTGGCACAGGACCAATGGAGGAGGGGAGCCCGGGCAAGGCACCGGACCTGCTGGTGCCAGGTGCACTCGCCAGCTGAGGAGGGACAGGTGGGTCTGCTGGGACCGGCCTTCCCATACGTTCTGTGATTAGATGTGTTTAATTACAACATAAACAACAGCATTCCAAATTAGTTGTAACAGCATGCAGTAATATTCCCATTGACCCAACACACCAAGGTTCCAACAGTTGAACAGGAAGCATAACACATGCATATATTGAACAATAGTGGACATTCCAACAGCATGCAGGGATGATTGGTAGCAACAGGCTACCATGATTGTGGTGTTTGAACAGGGCACATGCATCAAAGTGAATGCAGATATCTATTGAACAATAGGACATATGACCCAACAAATGTTTTGGGAGGGTGGCTTAATGGTTAAGGTGTTTGCCTTACAAACACAAGGTACAGGGTTTGAGTCTCTCTCAAGGGATATAGGGCTTTAGGCTGGCTGCAAGGCAAGGGCAAGCCTAGTACCTAGTAATAATCTATATTACACATACCCATTGAGGTGTGGAATTGCATGGTTTATGCACATACAGTAGGGAGTAGAAAGAAACCTCAATTAACATCTTATAAGTACTTTTAGTCTACACTACATTCCTATTGACTGCAGGTGTATATCCCCTACATGCATTATTACACTGGGCAACGTGAATTAGGTTGTGTAATGGGTTTGACTAGTTCAATATATACCTGACCTATATCTGACATACTAACTGTCCATGATGCAGATGTTACTACTACATATTTAATGATTTTATTTATATTTCTTTATCTACATATCTGGATGTGTTCACATGATATTTTCAGTTCATTTTGTACAGCACCCTGGATTTCGTGTAGCACACTCACATTTCTGGGGAACAAATTAATGAGCTACTCGTGTGCCAGATTTACTTATGCATGCCAGCCAGTAACTGACTGTTGAGGACTCTATATATGCTTCACAGCTACTGGCATTTCCATCAACCACTTTAGATGGGGCTGCCCAACTGTGGGTTGCCAGCACTTATTAAAACAGTACTATTTGTACAATGCAAAGGTACAACAACATATCAAAGTAAGTGACACAGACACACTCCAAGTTTTATTCCTTTATTAATTACATTACACACTTTTCCACAGGCTCTCTCCTTTATTTGATATTACAGTGCATATGGCAGACATATTCAAGACATATTATACCTTTATTAACAAGTTAGAACACTCTTTTTCAGGCTCGCTCACTTATTTTATATGACAGTACATGCAGACATATTATTCTGGACATATTTTACCTTTCGTAATGGGTTACTACACTCTTTTTCTGGCTCTCTGACTTTTTTTATATAACAGTACATGCAGAGGAATTATTCAGGGCATTCTATGGCTGTATTATTGGGCTACAACACTTTCTTTCAGGCTCTCTCACCTATTTTATATAACAATACATGCAGAACAATTACTAAGCTGCCTGGTGGCACAGCCTTAGCAGCCTATCTGCATAGGCTTACTGATTCGCAGCACAGACACCTGCAGCTGTGAAGTAAATGAAGAGATATTGAGACATACCTATCCATTATATAGAATAAATTAGCATGTCGTACATATTGCATTCCATGGCTACCTACTCAGTTGTGGGGCATCTTGCATCCCATGGGCCTCCTGTATCCATTGGTTCAGTAGGTCCTGCTTCCATCTTTTCAGGTCTGCATGGTGGTGATGGACATGCTCACCAGTCCGAGGAACACCAGTGACACTGGTGAGGTCATGAGCTAACCGGTTCCAAGCCTCTGCTTTGTACTCCGTCCCTTGGAACTGGCCCTGCAGGAGTCTTGACTCATGATGGTGGACAAGGAGCCAAACCATGTATTTCGACTCCTTGATGCCCCAACGTTGCGGTCTAAAGCATGTACCCTCTCCAACCCCAGCCATTCTAACTGCAGATGGGAGCTACATTCAGTTATGGCGAGTATTCCTGCCTATGGGGCTTAAATATGCCACATTGACCACACTATTTTGTGATTGGCCATTTTTGAAAATTCTTGGCTGACTGCAGACCTGCTTAGCAATGGTTAATCTACCATTTATAAGTATATATATGTTAACAGTGGCTGTTTATCCTAAGCTGTCATGGCTTAGTGGTTCAGTACTTTGATTATGGTGCACAGTGTCCCGGGTTCGAACCTTGTCGTTGCTTTTTATTTTACTACTGTCCAGACAGGTTAGGGGGTGTGGCTGTGTTTAAGCAACTTTGCTCTACGTTGCTCCACGTTGCCTGATGGTGCACTGGTTGGAATGGTGTGCACCTCCGCGCAAAGCGATTGCACTGGGTAAAGCACTATTTAGCTATGGGCAACTACATTGCGCTGGGTAAAGCACTGCTTAACTACGGGCAACTATATTGCGCTGGGTAAAGCGCTGCTTAACTACGGGCAACTATATTGCGCTGGGTAAAGCGTTGCTTAACAGCAGGCAATTATATGTCAGGTTCCTTTATAAATATACATTTTGTTCACTGATACATAGGCCATTTCAATGCTTTTTTGTAAAAGTTTAATCATATATGTCAGGAATTATTTCATATACTAATTTTGAACATAAAACAGGAAAGGAAGTGGTGGGACTCAAACCATGAATGCTTCCTCTTTGTGCAAATGCTCTACCACTACACTATTGCAATTTTGTGTAATTTGCATAAACATTCCTTATTATGCTCTTCCATGTTGAGATTGCTAACTGCAGCTAAGCAATGGGCACACCCACGCACACACACGCAAATACGGGCAGCTATATTGGGAATTAGAAAAAAAATTATGTTTTACTTTTTATAACTGTGCTGGGCATTTACAATGTCAAGAATGTAGTATTGGGTACATGGGCATTTGAGATGACTCGCTCTTGTGTGTTGACATTTTGCATTTCAGACACTTGCAGGGGCGTGGACCTTTAGACTGCTGGGCAGTCGGAAATGCCCCCTGCTTTCCTGCACGGTCCGTGTTAGACTTGGAGTAGAGTCAGCGAGCCCTCATGAATATTCATGGCACGCTGATGTCATACCGTTCAACTGCAGCCTCCGAGTAAGACTTATTTAGTCTTACAGGGAGGATTTGTGAATCCAGGGAAAGGAATTTCTTCTGTTTTTTCACTTTTGTGATTTCTGAATGGCAATAAAGTTTACTTTGACTTTGACTCTTACTCATAAGTGAATTACATAAATGTAGTTTCAGTGTATGCTGAGATTAGTCATCACTAATAGCTTTTCAGCAATAAATGAGACAAACCCCAGTTATACTAGTGTAATCAACTGATTCCATGAAAGGACAAGATAGCAGGCAGAAACACTAAGACAATGAAGAATGCCCTCACTTCTCATAGGTTCATAGGTTCATAGGTTTATACTAGGCTATCTGCCCTAAGGCATTTATAAGCCTAGCCCAAAGTTTTGTGGCTTACGCCACCCCTTATATGAAAAAATACTGTGCCCATTAGTTTGTTGTGCCTCTGTCCAGCAGTGACACAGAGATGATTCCCGGGGTAAACCTACGATCTCCCATCCACAGGTCAAGATTTCTCTTGAACAGAGCCAGCGAGGTGCTCTGCCTCACATGGACCGGGATTTTATTCCACAGCATATGGAGTCTCTGAGTGATAAATCTATCCCTCCAGCACATCCTATTTATATTCGTGCTAAGGTTTAAGTCACTTGCTCTAGTGGTTTTGGTGGATTTGGATTTTTTGAGGTGGAGCATGTCCATTAATTCCGGGTTGGACATGGCCTTGTATGTCAGGCACATGTCACCTCTGAGCAGACGGTATGCGACTGAATAGAGCTGGAGTTTCTTCAATCTGGCAGCATATGACAGATTTTGGAGTCCCTTTATCCTTTTGGTGAGGAACTTTTGGGGTCTCTCCAATTGCTGCAGATGTCGGGTGAAATACATCCCGAATGGGGCATTGTACTCGATCATTGGTCTGATAAGTGAAGAGTACAGGGAACAATGACCTCACTAGATCTGGATGTGAATCCCTTCATGATCAGGTGGGCAATGTAAAGGTCTTTCTAACCACTTTAGCAACGTGAGTGTCAAAGAAAGGCCACTGTCAACCTGGGTCCCCAGGTCCCTGATAACCTCTTCTGTGCTTAGTGGATTGCCACCTATATGGTAGCTTGGGGTTACCTTGTTTTTCCCGAAGGGTATGACTATACATTTTTGGTGTTTAACTTCAGGCCATGGCTCTGGCACCAGCTATCTGTTTCCGTGAGTCCCTTCTGAAGGATATCCGTGTCCGATGCACTTTCCACTATGGCCCAGTTTGCAGTCGCCTGCAAACTTTGTCAGCCAAAGTCCTCCCATGTTGGCCTGTACTTCTGAGAAGTAGATGCCGAACAATAGGGGCCAAGGACCGAGCCCTGTGGGACACCACTTGTGACCGGCTTGGAGTCTGACATAGCGCCAGCAACTCTAACCCTGTGGGTTCTGTCCTTAAGCCAGTTTGCAACCCATCTTGTGACATATGGGTTTACATTTAAGCTGGTAAGTTTTTCTACAATACCCGAGTGGGGTATTGTGTCGAAAGCCTTTGCAAGGTCAAGGTAGGCTGTATGGACTGCCTTTCCCTCATCAATGGCCTTCGTGACTGTTTCGAAGAAGTCGACCAAGTTCAAAAGGCATGATCTGCCCTTGACGAAGCCAAACTGGGTCGGGTCCAATGTCTCAGTCCGGAAATGCACACTAAGCACTACACAATAAGATCTGTGCTTGATATATTAAAGAATAAAATGTGTTGTCTGAAAATCCAGTTTTGTAAACAAATTTACCATAACATAACCGCATATATTTTATTATATCACTCATGTAGTAACATAAGCTATTTTGATAGATTAGCTTAGCTTGCACATTAAGAAGAGAGGAGGAAAAATGAGAATTCAGGAGCTTGTGAACAGTCCTAGCATAGCCTGTCCACAACGGTTCCTCGCAAAAAGAATACAGGGTGCAAATACAGTGTCCTGTATTGATTGCCTCAAAGCCATATCTCTATGCTCTGTGTCTTGCAAACTGTTGAGAAGTGATCTATGCCTGACATGCAAGGCATCCTTGGATTTGGAGCTGATGGACGTTTTGCATGGCTGCAGAATGGATGGCATTAGCACTATGAAATCTAAGGACCTAGGCATTGCTTATAATAAAAATAGCACATGTCAGAGGGAAAGGTATATATCTCAGAAACTTCCTTTCTCTGGAACTGAGGTCACATCCATGTGAATCAGAGCCCGGCTCTAACTGTATTCAAGCATAACCCGCACTAGTGGATTGCAAATTAAAAATTCATACCCTGGTCTCTGATAGAGAGTAACTGTACCTAAATTAACAAAGCCTCCTGAATAAACTTTAAAAAGTCCTAACTTAACATACCTCTCCTAATAAACACCCATGATACATAGGGACAAAGTTGGGTTGAGTTGCACAGCTAGGCTTATAAAGGCCCTGCTGGTTGCTGGACTAGTATACACTTATGAACTAATACTTCTAGAAACTTCCTAACATAGCCTCTGTTAATAAATGCTAATGACACATAGGGACACAACTGGGTTGGATTACATGGCAAGGCTTGTAAAGGCCTTGGTAGTCATTGGCCTAATAAATACCAACGAACTAATACTTCTAGAAACCCCCATTAATAAATGGTAATGACACATAGGGACACAACTGGGTTGGATTGCATGGCTAGGCTTATAAAGGCCCTGTTGGTCATTACCCTAATATATACCTATGAACTAATACTTCTATAAACTTCCTAATCTACCCCCTGTTAATAAATGTTAATGACACATAGGGACACAACTGGGTTGGACGGCATGGCAAGGCTTATAAAGGCCCAGGTGGTCATTAGACTAATACATGCCTATGAACTACTACTTCTAGAAACTTTCTAACATACCCCCTGTTAATACATGCTAATGACAGAAAGGGAAACAACTGGGATGGATTGCATGGCTAGGCTTATAAAGGCCCTGGTGGTCATTCACATAATATATACCTATGAACTAATACTTCTAGAAACTACCTAAAATACCCCCTGTTAATAAATGCTAATGACACATAGGGACACAACTGGGTTGTATTGCATGGCCAGACTTATAAAGGCCCTGGTGGTTATTAGCCTAATATATACCTATGAACTAATACTTCTAGAAACTTCCTAACATACTCCCTGTTAATAAATGCTAATGACACATAGGGACACAACTGGGCTGGATTGCATGGCAAGGCTTATAAAGGCCCTGGTGGTGCTAATGAAACATAGGGACACAACTGGGTTGGATTGCATGGCTTATAAAGGCCCATATGGTCTTTAGCCTAATATATACCTATGAACTATTACTTCTAGAAACGTCCTGACATACCCCCTGTTAATAAATGCTAATGACACATAGGGACACAACTGGGTTGGATTGCATGGCCAGGCTTATAAAGGCCCAGGTGGTCAGTAGCCTAATATATACCAATGAACTAATACGTCAAGAAACTTCCTAACATACCCCATGTTAATAAATGCTAAAGACACACAGGGACACAACTGGGTTACATTGCATGGCTAGGATTATAAAGGTCCTGTTAGTCATTAACCTAATATATACCTATGAAATGCTTATAGAAACTTCCTAACATACCCCATGCTAATAAATGCTAATGACACACAGGGACACAACTGGGTTGGATTGCATGGCTTTATAAGGGCCCTGGTGGTCATTAGCTTAGTATATACCTATGAAATAATACTTCTAGAAACTTCCTAACATACCCCTGTTAATAAATGCTAATGACACATAGGGACACAACTGGGTTGGATTGCATGGCCAGGCTTATAAAGGCCCTGCTGGTTGTTAGCCTAATATATACCTATGAAATAATACTTCTAGAAACTTCCTAACATACCCCCTGTTAATAAATGCTAATGACACATAGAGACACAACTCGGTTGGATTGCATGGCCAGGCTTATAAAGGCTCTGCTGGTTGTTAGTCTAATATATACCTATGAACTAATACTTCTAGAAACTTCCTTACATATCCCCTGTTAATAAATGCTAATGACAGAAAGGCATACAACTGGGATGGATTGCGTGATCAGGCTTATAAAGGCCCAGGTGGTCATTAGCCGAATATATACCTAAGAACTAATACTTCTAGAAACTTCCTAACATACCCCCTGTTAATAAATGCTAATGACAGAAAGGCACACAACTGGGATGGATTGCATAGCTAGGCTTATAAAGGCCCTGGTGGTCATTCGCATAAAATATACCTATGAACTAATACTTCTAGAAACTTCCTAACATACTCCTTGTTAATAAATGGTAATGACACATTGGGACACAACTGGGCTGGATTGCATGGCAAGGCTTATAAAGGCCCTGGTGGTGCTAATGAAACATAGGGACACAACTGGGCTGGATTGCATGGCTTATAAAGGCCCTGGTGGTCATTAGCCTAATATATACCTATGAACCAATACTTCTAGAAACTTCCTAACATACCCCTGTTAATAAAGGCTAATGACATATAGGGATACAACTAGGTTGGATTGCATGGCTTAGAAAAGGCCCTGGTGGTCATTAGCCTAATATATAACTATGAACTAATACCTCTAGAAACTTCCTGACATACCCCCTATTAATAAATGCTAATGACACATAGGGACACAACTGTGTTGGATTGCATGGCCAGGCTTATAAAGGCCCAGGTGGTCAGTAGCCTAATATATACCAATGAAGTTATACGTATAGAAACTTCCTAACATACCCCCTGTTAATAAATGCTAATGACACACAGGGACACAACTGGGTTGCATTGCATGGCTAGGATTATAAAGGTCCTGTTAGTCATTAACCTAATATATACCTATGAAATGCTTATAGAAACTTCTTAACATACCCCGTGTTAATAAATGCTAATGACACATAGGGACACAACTGGATTGGATTGCACGGCTTTATAAAGGCCCTGGTGGTCATTAGCTTAGTATATACCTATAGGTTCATAGGTTCATAGGTTTATACTAGGCTATCTGCCCTAAGGCATTTATAAAAATACTGTGCCCATTAGTGATAAACCTATTTATATCCACATGGCCTTGTATGTCAAATAGAGCTGGATTGGATTGCATGGCCAGTCTTATAAAGGACCTGGTGGTCATTAGCCTAATATATACTTGAAATAATACTTCTAGAAACTTCCTAACATACCCCTGTTAATAAATGCTAATGACACATAGGGACACAACTGGGTTGGATTGCATGGCCAGGCTTATAAAGGCCTTGCTGATTGTTAGCCTAATATATACCTATGAACTAATACTTCTAGAAACTTCCTAACATACCCCCTGTTATTAAATGCTAATGACACATAGGGACACAAGTGGGTTGGGTTGAATGGCCAGGCTGATAAAGACCCTGCTGGTTGTTAGTCTAATATATACCTATGAACTAATACTTCTAGAAACTTCCTAACGTACCCCATGTTAATAAATGGTAATGACACATAGGGACACAACTGGGTTGGGTTGCATGACCAGGCTTATAAAGGCCCAGGTGGTCATTAGCCTAATATATAGCTATGAACTAATATTTCTAGAAACTTCCTAACATACCCCCTGTTAATAAATGCTAATGACAGAAAGGGACACAACTGGGATGGATTGCATGGTTAGGCTTATAAAGTCCCTGGTGGTCATTCGCATAATATATACCTATGAACTAATACTTCTAGAAACTTCCAAACATACCCCCTGTTAATAAATGCTAATGACACATAGGGACACATCTGGGTTGGATTGCATGGCCAGGCTTATAAAGTTCCTGGTGGTTATTAGCCTAATATATACCTATGAACTAATACTTCTAGAAACTTCTTAACATACCCCCTGTTAATAAAATGCTAATGACACATAGGGACACAACTGGGTTGGATTGCAAGGCTTATAAAGATCCTGGTGGTCATTAGTCTAATATATACCTATGAACTAATACTTCTAGAAACTTTCTAACATACCCCTGTTAATAAATGCTAATGACACATAGGGACACAACTGGGTTGGATTGCATGGCCATGCTTATAAAGACCCTGGTGGTCATTAGCTTAATATATACCTATGAACTAATACTTCTAGAAACTTCCTAACATACCCCCTGTTAATAAATGCTAATGACACATTGGGACACAACTGGGTTGGATTGCATGGCCAGTCTTATAAAGGACCTGGTGGTCATTAGCCTAATATATACCTATGAACTAATACCTCAAGAAACTTCCTAACATACCCCATGTTAATAAATACTAATGACACATAGGGACACAACTGGGTTGGATTGCATGGCCATGCCTATAACGGCCCTGGTGGTCATTAGCTTAATATATACCTATGAACTAATACTTCTAGAAACTTCCTAACATACCCTCTGTTAATAAATGCTAATGACACATAGGGACACAACTGGGTTGGATTGCATGGCAATGCTTATATAGGCCCAGGTGGTCATTAGCTTAATATATACCAATTAACTAATAATTCTAGAAACTTCCTAACATACCCCCTGTTTATAAATGCTAATGACACACAGGCACTCAACTGGGTTGGATTGTATGGGCAGGCTTATAAAGGCCCTGCTGGTTGTTAGCCTAATACCTCCCACGTTGGGGGTTGGGAAGGTGGCTTTACGGTTGAGGTGTTTGCCTTACAAACACAAGGTGCAGGGTTTGAGTCTCACAAGGGATAATTGGCTAGGCTTAAAATGACTTGCAAGGGCAGTTAGCTTAGTACTAACCTATGAACCCTGTTAATAAATGCTAATGACACATAGGGACACAACTGGGTTGGATTGCATGGCCAGGCTTATAAAGGCCCTGCTGGTTGTTAGCCTAATATATACCTATGAACTAATACTTCTAGAATCTTCCTAGCATGCTCCCTGTTAATAAATGCTAAGGACACATAGGGACACAACTGGGTTGGATTGCATGGCCAGGCTTATAAAGGCCCTGGTGGTCATTAGCCTGGTATATACCTACAAAGACAAAACTGTGTTGGATTGCATGTCCAGGCTTATAAAGGCCATGGTGGTTATTAGCCTAATATGTATCTATGAAGTAATAGTTCTAGAAACTTCCTAGCATACCCCCTGTTAATAAATGCTAATGAGACATAGGGATACAACTGGGTTGGATTGCATGGCTTATAAAGGCCCTGCTGTCATTAGCCTAGTAAATACCTATGAACTAATACTTCTAGAAACTTCCTTTCATACCCCCTGTTAATAAATGCTAATGACACATAGGGACATAACTCAGTTGGATTGAATGGCTAGGCTTATATAGGCCCTGGTGGTCATTAGCCTAATATATACTTATGAAGTAATACTTCTAGAAACTTCCTAACATAACCCCTGTTAATAAATGCTAATGACACATAGGGACACAACCGAGTTGGATTGCATGGCCAGGCTTATAAAGGCCCTGGTTGTAATTAGCCTAATATATACCTATGAACTAATACGTCTAGAAACTTCCTAACATACCCCGTGTTAATAAATGCTAATGACACATAGGGACAAAACTGGGTTGGATTTCATGGCTAGGCTTATAAAGGCCCTGATGGTCATTAGCCTAATATATACCTATGAACTAATACATCTAGAAACTTTCTAACATACCCCCTGTTAATAAATGCTAATGACACATAGGGACACAACTGGGTTGGATTGCATGTCCAGGCTTATAAAGGCCCTGATGTTCGTTAGCTTAATATATACCTGTGAACTAATACTTCTAGAAACTTCCTAACATACCCCCTGTTAATAAATGCTAATGACACATAGGGACACAACTGGGTTTGATTACATGGCCAGGCTTATAAATGCCCTTGTGGTCATTAGCCTATTACATACCTATGAACTAATAGCTCTGGAAACTTCCTAACATACCCCATGTTAATAAATGCTAATGCACATAGGGAAACAACTGGATTGGATTGCATGGCTAGGCTTATAAAGGCCCTGGTGGTCATTAACCTAATATATACCTATTAACTAATACTTCTAGAAACTTCCTAACATACCCCCTGTTAATAAATGCTAATGACACATAGGGACACAACTGGGTTGGATTGCATGGCCAGGCTTATAAAGGCCCTGGTGGTCATTAGCCTAATATATACCTACGAACTAATAGTTCTAGAAACTTCCTAACATACCCCCTGTTAATAAATGCTAATGACCCATAGGGACACATTTGGGTTGGATTGCATGGCCAGGCTTATAAAGGCCCTGCTGGTCATTAACCTAATATATACCTATGAACTAATAGTTCTAGAAACTTTCTAACATACCCCCTGTTAATAAATGCTAATGACATATATGGACCCATCTGGGTTGGATTGCATTGCTAGGCTTATAAAGGCCCTGTTGGTTATTAGCCTAGTATATACCTATGAACCTATTCAAGGAAGAAGGGAAGATTTAACAGTTTTTAAGTTCTTGTGTTATGAAACTTATCAGATCATTACCTTCTATTTTTACAGGTAGACCCAGAATGCTAATATTTTTTTCTCCTGACTTGTTTTCTAAGTCAACTGTTTTATTGTCCAGCTAATGAATAGTAAACTGGAATTGACTGACCTTCCAGTCTTTCATTTTTAGCAGAAATTTCTTCCTGTTATGCTGTGATTGGATTATGAATATGAGACAGGTCATCATCATTGTTAGCTGTGTATTCTTTCTATATTGTTTATCCAAGGCTGCAGTTTGAAACATCATACCTATGACTTCCAAAGAGGTACTGAGGGTGGTTATCCATCAGTCTCAATTGCTCTTTCATGCTTTTACCATTTCTTAAAAGCCATATTGTATTTCTTATCAAACCTGAATGCTGTCACGCTCCCTGTGTGATCTTAACTGTAGCAATTGCTTTCCATATTGTAGCAAGCAGCTTGCTACAGTTTAAAGTCTTTCTTTTTTTTTTTTACTAAAACCTGAGCACTGTAGCACTTTTTGCAGAATATAAACTGGATCCCACCCCTTGAAATGATGTCATCACAGGGAGCAGGTTGAATTTTAATATTAAGGATAGCATGGGCAAAATGGCAGAAGCCATGCACCATCACTACTCTAAATATATGGAATCCAACCCATTGTGTAAGTCATCAAGCTTATGAAATTGTGCAATCCTGGTTTTAGCAAATAAGCCACAGAGTGGTAACATTACAAAATGACCACAAGAAAATGTAATTTCCAGTAAATATAATTGTACGCAGTCTGTCTTGTAGCAGTTTGTATGACTAAAAGTTGCATATGAAATTACATTCAAACTGAGGTTGTTTAAAAAACTGCATCAATATTATATTTACAATAAATAAATTGTACCTTACGAAAACTGCTGTCAAGACAGTACCTGAGCAGGCAAGGAGAAGGTTAATTGCTGTCACTCTTGAATACACAGAGAAATGCTACAAAAATTGCAGACTGTCTGACAAATGCACATTTGCTTAAATAGCATATGAAAACGAAAGACAATTCTAGTTTTTAACTAGAGGGAAAACATTCATCCCAACAGTGATTTACTTACATTGTAAATATTAATGATTATCCATTGTTCAGTGTGTGTCGCATCTTTGTTGTGGGTATTGTAAACATTTAAAGACCTGGCTGAGTATGTAGTGATTCCCTTCGATTGTAAATATTAATGATTATCCATTGTTCAGTGTGTGTCTCACATCTTTGTTGTGGGTATTGTAAACATTTAAAGACCTTGCTGAGTATGTAGTGATTCCCTTCGATTGTAAATATTAATGATTATCCATTGTTCAGTGTGTGTCTCACATCTTTGTTGTGGGTATTGTAAACATTTAAAGACCTTGCTGAGTATGTAGTGATTTCCTTCAATTGTAAATATTAATGATTATCCATTGTTCAGTGTGTGTCTCACATCTTTGTTGTGGGTATTGTAAACATTTAAAGACCTTGCTGAGTATGTAGTGATTTCCTTCAATTGTAAATATTAATGATTATCCATTGTTCAGTGTGTGTCTCACATCTTTGTTGTGGGTATTGTAAACATTTAAAGACCATGGCTGAGTATGTAGTGATTTACTTAGATTGTAAATATTAATGATTATCCATTGTTCAGTGTGTGTCTCACATCTTTGTTGTGGGTATTGTAAACATTTAAAGACCTTGCTGAGTATGTAGTGATTCCCTTCGATTGTAAATATTAATGATTATCCATTGTTCAGTGTGTGTCTCACATCTTTGTTGTGGGTATAGTAAACATTTAAAGACCTTGCTGAGTATTTAAAGACATTGCTGAGACCTAGCATTTTAAATTGGATCCTGTGTACTGAGAGACAGCCTTACAACCCTAGGTTTACCCTGGGTATCACTTTTGTGTCACTGTTAGACAGAGGCACAGTATACTAACCTCGAAAAAGGGCATAGCAAAATAAATTTAAAATGGGTGGCGAAAGCCAAACACATTCTGGCTAGGCTTATAAATGCCCTAGGGCAGATAGCCTAGTATGAACCTATGAACCTATGAAGACTATCTGCAAATATATTGAGCTGAGTATATTTTTCTGCATTATTCTGTATTATGGAGCTAAATTATTGCTTAGATATCTGTTATCTTGCTGTTCTGCAAATATACAGAGATCAGTATATATTTTTTTGGTTTTATAATTTGCACTGTGATTCCTCACATCTCTGTTGAAACTGTCTTCCCCACCCCCTCATTTTCTGCCTTGTCTTCAGCTGATATAACTGGTTTTTATAGCTTGTGTGTTGCTTAACTCAAGGTTCCCTTAATTTGACCTGTTAATAACAGCCTGCATTTAAATTGGAACCTGTGTGCTGAGAGACAGCCTTACAAGACTATCTGCAAATATATAGAGCTGAGTATATTTTTCTGTATTATTCTGTATTATAGAGCTAAATTGTTGCTTAGATATCTGTTGTCTTACTGTTCTGCAAATATACAGAGATCAGTATATATTTTTTTGGTTTTATAATTTGCACTGTGATTCCTCACATCTCTGTTGAAACTGTCTTCCCCACCACCCTTCCCTGTTCTTGGTTGTAGTTTAAATTTGGTGGCTTTTTGCAGTGCCCGCCACACTGTAGATTTGATCTAGGACACTCCCCCAGTCCTACCTCTTTACCGCATTCTACCTAATAAACCCTTTCTGCACTTGCTTTTAGTCCTTTTTAATTTAATTACATTTTTCAAACTGTGTGTGGACTAATATTGCTACATACTCAAGTGTGCCAGCTTGCACTGCATGTGAATTGTTTTTACTGCTGTTTTTGCTACTTTTCTGAAAAAAAAAAAAAAAATTGTAAGCCTGTTTCCTACCTTTCCTGTAATTAGTGTTCCAGATACAGATTTGCTGTATCCAGGACTGTTTGTAAGCTTCTGAGCCCCCCAAGCCTTTTTGTGTTGGAGGGAAGCCTTCTAGCTTATCAGTGGGAGTGGTAAGCATTAGGTAACCTGTCAACCACATAAGGAGTGGTTCTGGCCTAGAATTTGTAGTTATTGGCCATTTGGGCGGTCTTCCATCCCTCTCAACTTTCTGACTTGAAGGCCTACATTTGCACTTGTTTCTGTCCTGTAACTCCTGGGTCCATCTCATTTGCTCACTCAAAAAAAATATGTATCTGCTTTTACTGTATTTGTGTTTCTTCCTACTTTATTTTGCTTTTGCGTCATAGGTTCGTAGGTTCATAGGTTTATACGAGGCTATCTGCCCTAAGGCATTTATAAGCCTAGCCCAAAGTTATGTGGCTTACGCCACCCCTTATGGTAGAAATAATATGCCCATTAGTTTGTTGTGCCTCTGTCCAGCAGTGACACAGAGATGATTCCCGGGGTAAACCTACAATCTCCCATCCACCAGTCAAGATTTCTCTTGAACAGAGCCTGCGAGGTGCTCTGCCTCACATGGACTGGGATTTTATTCTACAGCATGGGGAGTCTCTGGGTGATAAATCTATCCCTCCAGCACATCCTATTTATATCCGTGCTAAGGTTTAAGTCACTTGCTCTAATGGTTCTGGTGGATTTGGATTTTTTGAGGTGGAGCATGTCCATTAATTCCGGGTTGGTCATGGCCTTGTATGTCAGGCACAGGTCACCTCTGAGCAGACGGTATGCAACTGAATAGAGTTGGAGTTGCATTCATCATGCAGTCATCTTAAAAGTACTCAATTGTATTTATTACTGCTTAGTGTAACTCATTTTAAGCCTTTTAGTTTAAGCACTTGGGCTTCAGACCAGTTGTTTTACATTAAGAAGGTTTGTGGTCTGCACTGTAGTGGCAGAACAGGTAGCTTACATCCTTCTAAGTTGGGAACTGCTGATTGAGGGCTCAGTGTCTGTTATTCTAAAAGTGTATTAATTCTGGTTTAAGCACTTGGGCTTCAGGCCAGTTATTTTACATTAAGATGGTTCGTGGTCTGCACTCTTGTGGGAGGAGAGGGTGGACTCTGCCCTTCTGAGCTGGGAATTTCTGGTTAAAGGCTTATAGTGCCTGCATATTTGAACTGCTTCTTACTGAAATTGGTACACCTTGTTTGCTGTAGCATAGACTAGATCCAGGCCTGCTGAATCTAGCTTTGTTTGTATAACTTGAGCACTAATCCATGCATTTTTTAAAGTATTCAATTGTATTTACTACTGCTTGGTAGTAACATGATTAAAGTGTATCTATCATTCTAAGTCTTTTGGATTAAGCACTTGGGCTTCAGACCAGTTGTTTTACATTAGGAAGGTTTGTAGCCTGCACTGTGGTGGCAGGACAGGTAGCTTACATCCTTCTAAGTTGGGAACTGCTGATTGAGGGCTCAGTGTCTGTTATTCTGAAAGTGTATTAGTCCTGGTTTAAGCACTTGGGCTTCAGGCCAGTTATTTTACATTAAGAAGGTTCGTGGTCTGCACTCTTGTGGAAGGAGAGGCTGAACTCTGCCCTTCTGAGCTGGGAATTTCTGGTTAAAGGCTTATAGTGCCTGCATATTTGAACTGTTTCTTACTGAAATTGGTACACCTTGTTTGCTGTAGCATAGACTAGATCCAGGCCTGCTGAATCTAGCTTTGTTTGTTTGCTTGTTTTTTGTTTGCTTGTTATTTCCCTGAAACGCTAATTCCACCTAAAACGTGGCTTTTCAGCACTTCTGTGGATCCCTAGTGATATCTGCATTGCTTACTGTACTTATTTCCTTGTTTCACTTGAAAGAAAGTTACTGTTAGTCGTTTTTGCATTTAAGTTACTTGTAACACATTGCATTTAACTTACCTGGCACTTGCTCACTAAAGCAATTATATAAGTCAGCACTAAAAAATTAAAAGCACTACACCCTCACAAACTCTCCTTGAGCACGTTGTTCCCCATTGGCCCTTTTTTTCAATTATAAAGGAATTCCCAATACTACTCTAGCATGTCCAAAGGTCAGTTGTCAATCTCCTCTCTGGTCCACTTGGTGAATCTGGGAATCTTGAGGCAATGTTACATCTGCCTCATGTACACAGACAACCCTCTCCTCCTCCCAACAAATTCCAACACATGTGGGAGATGCAACCATATAGCCAAACTGGAGGCTAAGCTCTCTCAACTCAGTACTGGCGTAACCAGTCAGGAGGAGAAGGAAACCACACTCACTACAATTCCAATCTCACATAGACCTACCACGACAGCAAACCAAACACATAAACACACAGAAACATACTCGGAGGCTCTAAATAAAAATCTGCCTAAGCAGCAGAGACCTCCAAAGCAGACACCCAAGCAACCACTACCCCAAAACAAAACACGTGCAACACATAGCTCACAAAGCCAGTGTGCCGAACAGTCACAGCCCTTAAGGCTAGACAACACACCTGATACACTTTTAATAGGTGACTCTATCGTCAGGCACACTGACGTCCCGCTCACCAGGCTGAACAAGGAGAAGGTCATGGTGAGCTGCCTGTCGGGCGCTAGGATCCGCCACATAACACAAGCACTCAGGTCACTCTAAGGCAAGTACAAATATGACTCAGTCATTGTCCATGCTGGTGTGAATGACCTGAGACGTACCTCCCTGGACTACATGAAAAGAGACATAGAGGAGCTCTCTGAGCATGTAGCTCAGGCTGGTATGACCCTGACCTTGAGTAGCATCTTACCCTCACCAAGAATGATGCCACAATATGAAGACAAGATGATCAATTTCAACAATTGGCTTAAGTATTGGTGTCATTCAAAGGGGATCCAATGCCTGTCAGCCTGGGATGACATGCTCGACAAGCCACGATGCTTCGCTAGGGACAGCTTGCACCTGTCACCCCTGGGCTTTCGGATATTAGCAAAGGCTCTTGCTACCCCCATACTGCCTTTTTTAGGCAAGGCTCCAAAGACAAACCCACCTCCATAGGTATCACAAGGGATAAGAAACTAAGAGTAATGCTACTCAACGCCAGAAGTCTAAACCTCAAGATACACTCACTCAAAATTCTCCTTAGCATGGAGAACATCGATATCTGTACAGTAACAGAAACCTGGTTCAAGGCTCCCGAGAGCACCCCAGCACTACCAGGTTATACCTCATACCATGCATTTCGGCCCTAAAACTTGGACCGAATCACAAAAGGAGGGGGAGTATCAATATTCGTCAAAGATACCCACACCTCCAGGTTGGTGGCACAGCATGAAGCATCAGAGACTATCCATGTGCAACTAACAGTGGATAAAACTGCCTTCCAGTTATAGCCTGCTACAGACCACCGTCCCAAACCCAAGAACCCCACTCAGCCTTCCTGAGAACACTGGAAAATATGAAGGTCTCTCCAAACACCATTACATTGGGCGACTTCAACTACCCAAACATAGACTGGGAGCATTACTCTAGCTCCAACACCCTAGCCCAAAGGTTCCTAGAATTTATAAACTCAAATGCTATGCAACAACTTGTTACCACTCCCACAAGAGGGGAAAACATACTGGACCTGATCATCACCAACATGGGGACTCTATGCTCCAGACCAGAAGTGTATCCCTCACCGGTAAGATCAGACCATAAACTAATCTCACTGGAAATTCACATCCCGACCCCACCCCCTGCCCAGAAAACCACAGTGAAAAACTTCTCTAAAGCAAATTTCACACTCCTCAAAACCAAGGTGCAATCCTTCAAAGCCCCCGGGCCTGTGGAAAATACAGCCCAGACCGCAGAATCCTTTATAAACGCATTCTATGAACACCTTCAGGAATGCATGGATCATGAAATCCCAAATAAAACCAAGACCCGATCCTCCAAAGGCAGATGTCCTGTCTGGTGGACCCCAGCCATAAACAAACTATACAATAGAAGGAGGAAGCTACTACATGATAGAGCAAAATCCCAAAAAGGGAAGGCATCTCTGATCAGTATTAGCAAAAAACTACGGGCACTCATAAAATCGTCTAAGGCCAGCTTCAAGAGAAAAATTGCACAGGACACTAAGGGTAATCACAAGGCTTTCTTTAGTTATGTTAGGAACCTGGGTGGGAATTCCCAGATATGCTCAGAATTAGTCCAAAATGACAAAAAATACACTGAACCCACAGACATTGCCAACATCCTAGCTGACAGGTTCAGCGCAAACTTCTCCCCCCCTCCCCACCAAAAGAGAAAATATCTATCCCAGCAGAGTGCTGCCCCCCTGACATCTCAGATGCTCAAGTAAGAGCCGCCCTCTCCAAAGCAAAAAACACAGCATCAATGGGACCAGACGGTGTCCCGAGCTGCGTCCTACATGAACTCCAAGAAGAGCTAAACCCAAACATAAAACTACTGTTCAGTCTTAGCCTTACTACAGGATATTGTACCCAAAGAGTGGCGTACAGCAACAGTGGTCCCTCTCCACAAAGTTGGTGCCTCAACGGATCCTGGAAACGATCGCCCCATAAGCCTGACTAGCTTGGTCTGCAACGCTATGGAAAGGGGCATCATGGACCTCATAAATAAAGATATTGGGGACCTACAGACACTGGATCATACCAAGTTCGGCTTTGTTAAGGGCAGATCCTGCCTCTTATACCTGGTCGATTTCTTTGAAACAGTCACCAAGGCCATTGAAGAGGGGAAGGTGGTCCACACAGCCTACCTGGACCTCACAAAAGCCTTCGATACAATACCCCATGCGGGAATTATAGATAAGCTCACCAGCTTAAATATAAACCCCTATGTCACTAGATGGGTTGCAAACTGGCTCAAGGACAGAACCCACATGGTTAGAATTGCTGGAGCCATGTCAGACTCCAAACCAGTTACAAGTGGCATCCCACAAGGCTCTGTCCTGGGACCTCTCTTGTTCGGTATATATTTCTCGGAGGTACAGGCCAACATGGAAGGACTGTGACTGACCAAGTTCGCAGATGACTGCAAACAGGGTGCCATAATCGACTCTTCAGCCGACACAAGCATCCTCCAAAAGGGCCTCATAGAAACAGACAACTGATGCCAGAGCCATGGCCTTAAGCTAAACGCCAAAAAGTGTATAGTCATCCCCTTTGGCAAAAACAAAGTGCCCACAAATTACCACATAGGTGGTAATCCATTAAGTACAGAAGAAGTAATTAGGGACCTGGGGACCCAAGTTGATAGCAATCTCTCATTTGACAACCACGTGGCCAAAGTGGTTAGAAAAACATTTTATATAGCCCACCTAATCATGAAGGGATTCACATCTAGATCAGGGGAGGTCATCGTGCCTCTTTACTCATCCCTCATCAGGCCCATAATTGAGTACAATGCCTCTTTTGGGATGTACCTTACCAGACACCTGCAGCAACTGGAAAGACCCCAAAAGTACCTCACCAAGAGGATCAAAGGGCTCAAACAGATGCCATATGCTGCCCGGTTAAAGAAACTCCAGCTCTACTCAGTGGCATATACCACCTGCTCAGAGTCGATCTATGCCTGACATATAAAGCCATGTCCAACCCGGAATTAATGGACATGCTCCACCTCAGAAAATCCAAATCCCATCGAGCTACATGCTTGAGAGACTTGAACCTCAGCACTGAAATAAATAGGACATGCTGGAGTTACAGATTCATAACCCAGAAGCTCCCTTCACTTTGGAATAAAATCCCAGTCCATGTTAGGATGAGTCCCTCATTGACTCTCTTCAAAAGGAATCTTGATGAGTGGATGGGAGATCATAGGTTTACCCCGGGTATCACTTCTGTGTCACTGTTAGACAGAGGCACAGTATACTAACCTCGAAAAAGGGCATAGCAAAATTAATTTGAAATGGGTGGCGAAAGCCAAATGCACTCTGGCTAGGCTTATAAATGCCCTAGGGCAGATAGCCTAGTATGAACCTATGAACCTTTGAACCTATGTAGTGATTTACTTAGATTGTAAATCACTACATGATTATCCATTGTTCAGTGCGTGCCTCACATCTTTGTTGTGGGTATTGTAAACATTTAAAGACCTTGCTGAGTATGTAGTGATTCCATTCGATTGTAAATATTAATTATCCATTGTTCAGTGTGTGTCTCACATCTTTGTTGTGAATATTGTACACATTTAAAGACCATGGCTGAGTATGTAGTGATTTCCTTCGATTGTAAATATTGATTATTCATTGTTCAGTGTGTGTCTCACCTCTTTATTGTGGGTATTGTAAACATTTGAAGATCATGGCTGAGTGTCTAAAACACAACAATGAACTAACAGATGTCTGTTGAAAGTGTCAGCATGTTGCACGCAGTTTCAGTATCCAGGGGACACTCCTACGTCTCATTACTTTTATTTCGCTAGAGTTGTCGTTCTGTACAATATCGACTTCCATACATTTCTACATCTGTTTCTGCTCTTTCTTACCTTTATCTGATGGAAATAAATGTTTCTTGTTCTGGTAATGTATGATTTTATGACAAATTTACCCTGAATGTAAATTGCGGACTATCTCAGGACGTTAACAGTAACTGTAGGATTAATGGAGTGTGTGTTCTGACTGCTATGTTTTGTTCATGACAACAGGGTAGTTAGTATCCTATAAAATAACCCTCCCACGTTTTGTTCTCTCTCTCTCTGTCTTTCTTTCAATTTGAATAGAGTACAGCAGATAGCATCCGCATGTTCTAATGTAATAGCTTATTCTCTTGGTAGCCAATACCTTTTTCATAACAATTCCCCTCACTGTAACCTTGCGAATACTACAAATTCACATTTTCTTTTCAACAAAACATCTATTTAACTATGATTACTTGCTTGCAGAATAGCAAGCTATAAATTATAATGTGTTTTCATTATCTGGATTTAATCTCCTTACACACCTATTTTATTGTGAGTTATTTTCCCATTGCAATGCTGCATAACAGGGAGAAAGTACAGTTGTGTAAAATCATACCATAACGGTAGATGTTCATTTCTTCACTGTTCCAGTATTCATACCATGAGGGATCCCCTGCCAAGGGCGGCCCAATATCTGGCCAGTATACCAAAGCCTTTAGGTTGCCTTAAAGTATGTCGTACATCACATGGATGCTCCTTGTGAAATGTAGGGCATAATGCTGACATCCAGATTTACCATCCTCAGAACTGAAAGCCCCAATAGGAATGCCAGTCCAAGGAAAACCAAGAGGTAAACAGTGCATGAAGAAGAGAAAAAGGATGAGGGGGTGAGGGATGGATTGAATGCTGCAACAGAAAACAGAAAAGAGTCAGACATCTACCATTATGGTAAGATTTTACACAACTGTACTATCTTTTCATTATGGTAAGATTTTACACAACTGTACTATCTTACCATTATGGTAAGATTTTACACAATTGTACCATCTTACCATTATGGTAAGATTTTACACAACTGTGCTATGTCCCTCAATTTCACTGTTGCAGTGTTCATAACATGAGGGTCAGTGCCAAAGCTCAGGAAGAAACTTGGGAGGAGAAAGGACAAGTGGAGCTCTCTAGGAAGTCATGAAGTATGGCCCTAGCAAAACCAGCTATAGCTCTGGAAATGCCATCTAACTTGTAGTGCTTGGTAAAAGTATGCACAGAATTCCAAGTAGAAGCCTCAAAAATGGAGTTAGTAACCAAACCCTTGAATAAATCACCAGAAGAAGCCACAGCCTGAACAGAATGAGCATTTAGAGAAAGAAGGCTCTTTCCATGAAAAGAATAACAAAAACAATTTAGCTTTTGAAATCCAAGAAGACATAGTCTGCTTGTTGGATACAGCCAATCCCAAAGACCTGGCATGAAAGGAAACAAAGAGCTGATAAGATTTCCTAATAGTCAGTCTTATCCAAATAAAATCTTGTTTTGATTATCTGA
>NC_056726.1:1098887857-1098920357 GCF_019279795.1 Protopterus annectens
AAAAACCTTAAGGCAGCTTACTACTGGTAGTCCTCACATGTTGTAATACCATAGGATACCAGCAGTAGGCCAGCAATGTTCACAAGGTGAAATGTATGGTAATGTACATCCTCATACCTTAAGGCAGCTTACTACTGGTAGTCCTCACATGTTGTAACACCCATGGATACCAGCAGTAGGCCAGCAATGTTCACAAGGTGAAATGTATGGTAATGTACATCTGCATACCTTAAGGCAGCTTACTACTGGTAGTCCTCACATGTTGTAACACCCATGGATACCAGCAGTAGGCCAGCAATGTTCACAAGGTGAAATGTATGGTAATGTAGATCTGGATACCTTAAGACAGCTTACTACTTGTAGTCCTCACATGTTGTAATACCATAGGACACCAGCAGTAGGCCAGCAATGTTCACAAGGTGAAATGTATGGTAATGTACATCCACAAACCTTAAGGCAGCTTACTACTGGTAGTCCTCACATGTTGTAATACCATAGGATACCAGCAGTAGGCCAGCAATGTTCACAAGGTGAAATGTATGGTAATGTACATCCACATACCTTAAGGCAGCTTACTACTGGTAGTCCTCACATGTTGTAACACCATGGATACCAGCAGTAGGCCAGCAATGTTCACAAGGTGAAATGTATGGTAATGTACATCCACATACCTTAAGGCAGCTTACTACTTGTAGTCCTCACATGTTGTAACACCACAGGATACCAGCAGTAGGCCAGCAATGTTCACAAGGTGAAATGTATGGTAATGTACGTCCACATACCTTAAGGCAGCTTACTACTGGTAGTCCTCACATGTTGTAACACCATAGGATACCAACAGTAGGCCAGCAATGTTCATACGGTGAAATGTATGGTAATGTACATCCGCATACCTTTAGGCAGCTTACTACTGGTAGTCCTCACCTGTTGTAACACCCTGGGATACCAGCAGTAGGCCAGCAATGTTCACAAGGTACATCCGCATACCTTAAGGCAGCTTACTACTGGTAGTCCTCACATGTTGCAACAAATTAGGATACCTTCAGTAGGCCAGCAGTGTTCACAATGTGAAATGTATGGTAATGTACATCCGCATACTTTAAGGCTGCTTACTAATGGTAGTCCTCACATGTTGTAACACCATAGGATACCAGCAGTAGGCCAGCAATGTTCACAGGGTGAAATGTATGATAATGTACATCTGCATACCTTAAGGCAGCTTACTACTGGTAGTCCTCACATTTTGTAGTACCATAGGATACCAGCAGTAAGCCAGCATTGTTCACAAGGTGAAATGTATGGTAATGTACATCCGCATACCTTAAGGCAGCTTACTACTGGTAGTCCTCACATATTGCAACAAATTAGGATACCTTCAGTAGGCCAGCAATGTTCACAAGGTGAAATGTATGGTAATGTACATCTGCATAGTTTAAGGCTGCTTACTACTGGTAGCCCTCACATGTTATAAGACCATAGGATACCAGCAGTAGGCCAGCAATGTTCACAAGGTGAAATGTATGGTAATGTACATCCGCATACCTTAAGGCAGCTTACTACTGGTAGTCCTCACATGTTGTAACACCATAGGATACCGGCAGTAGGCCAGCAATGTTCACAAGGTGAAATGTATGGTAATGTACATCCGCATACCTTAAGGCAGCTTACTACTGGTAGTCCTCACTTTTTGTAACACCTTAGGATACCAGCAGTAGGCCAACAATATACACAAGGTGAAATGTATGGTAATGTACATCCACATACCTTAAGGCAGCTTACTGCTGGTAGTCCTCACATGTTGTAACACCATAGCATACCAGCAGTAGGCCAGCAATGTCCACAAGGTGAAATGTATGGTAATGTACATCCTCATACCTTAAGGCAGTTTACTACTGGTAGTCCTCACATGTTGTAACACCATAGTATACCTTCAGTAGGCCAGCAATGTTCACAAGGTGAAATGTATGGTAATGTACATCCGCATACCTTAAGGCAGCTTACAACTGGTAGTCCTCACATGTTGTAACACCATAGGATACCAGCAGTAGGCCAGCAATGTTCACAAGGTGAAATGTATGGTAATGTACATCCGTATACCTTAAGGCAGCTTACTACTTGTAGTCCACACATGTTGTAACACCCTAGGATACCAGCAGTAAGCCAGCAATGTTCACAAGGTGAAATGCATGGTAATGTGCACCCACATACCTTAAGGCAGCTAACTACTGGCAGTCCTTACATGTTGTAACACCATAGGATACCAGCATTAGGCCAGCAAAAATCACAAGGTGAAATGCATGGTAATGTACATCTGCATACCTTAAGGCAGCTTACTACTGGTAGTCCTCACATGTTGTAACACCCATGGATACCAGCAGTAGGCCAGCAATGTTCACAAGGTGAAATGCATGGTAATGTACTCCCGCATAACTTAAGGCAGCTTACTACTGGAAGTCCTCACATGTTGTAACACCCTGGGATACCAGCAGTAGGCCAACAATATTCACAAGGTGAAATGTATGGTAATGTTCATATGTTCATACCTTAAGGCAGCTTACTACTGGTAGTCCTCACATGTTGTGACACCCTAGGATACCAGCAGCAGGCCAGCAATGTTCACAAGGTGAAATGTATGGTAATGTACATCCTCATACCTTAAGGCAGCTTACTACTGGTAATCCTCACATGTTGTAACACCATAGCATACCAGCAGTAGGCCAGCAAAGTTCACAAGGTGAAATGTATGGTAATGTACGTCTGCATACATTAAGGCAGTTTACTACTGTTAGTCCTCACATGTTGTAAAACCATAGGATACAAGCAGTAGGCCAGCAATGTTCACAAGGTGAAATGTATGGTAATGTACATCTGCATACCTTAAGGCAGCTTACTACTGGTAGTCCTCACATGTTGTATCACCATAGGAAACCAGCAGTAGGCCAGCAATGTTCACAAGGTGAAATGTATGGTAATGTACATCCGCGTACCTTAAGGCAGCTTTGTACTGGTAGTCCTCACATGTTGTAATACCATAGGATACCAGCAGTAGGCCAGCAATGTTCACAAAGTGAAATGTATGGTAATGTACATCCGCATACTTTATGGCAGCTTACTACTGGTAGTCCTCACATGTAACACCATATGATACCAGCAGTAGGCCAGCAATGTTCACAAGGTGAAATAAGTTAATAGATTAGTACTAGGCTAACTGCCCTTATGAGCCATTTTAAGCCTAGCCAATTATCTCTTGTGAGACTCAAATCCTGCACCTTGTGTTTGTAAGGCAAACGCCTTAACAATTAGGCCACCCTCCTAACCTGTACATTACCATACTAGATATACATGGTAATGTACATTCCTATACCTTAAGGCAGCTTACTTCTGGTAGTCCTCACATGTTGTAACACCATAGGATACCAGCAGTAGGCCAGCAATGTTAACAAGGTGCAATGTATGGTAATGTACATCTTCATACCTTAAGGCAGCTTACTACTGGTAGTCCTCACATGTTGTAACACCCTAGGATACCAGCAGTAGGCCAGCAATGTTCACAAGGTGAAATGTATGGTAATGTATATCCGCATACCTTAAGGCAGCTTACTACTGGTAGTCCTCACATGTTGTAACACCATAGGATACCAGCAGTAGGCCAGCAATGTTCACAAGGTGAAATGTATGGTAATGTACATCTGCATACCTTAAGGCAGCTTACAACTGGTAGTCCTCACATGTTGTAACACCATAGAATACCAGCAGTAGGCCAGCAATGTTCACAAGGTGAAATGTATGGTAATGTACATCCGCATACCTTAAGGCAGCTTTGTACTGGTAGTCCTCACATGTTGTAATACCATAGGATACCAGCAGTAGGCCAGCAATGTTCACAAGGTGAAATGTATGGTAATGTACATCCGCATACTTTATGGCAGCTTACTACTGGTAGTCCTCACATGTTGTAACACCATATGATACCAGCAGTAGGCCAGCAATGTTCACAAGGTGAAATGTATGGTAATGTACGTCCGTATACCTTAAGGCAGCTTACTACTGGTAGTCCTCACATGTTGTAACACCCCAGGATACCAGCAGTAGGCCAGCAATGTTCACAAGGTGAAATGTATGGTAATGTACATCCGCATACCTTAAGGCAGCTTACTGCTGGTAGTCCTCACATGTTGTAACACCCTAGGATACCAGCAGTAGGCCAGCAATGTTCACCAGGTGAAATGTATGGTAATGTACATCCGCATACCTTAAGGCAGCTTACTACTGGTAATCCTCACATGCTGTAACACCATAGGATACCAGCAGTAGGCCAGCAATGTTCACAAGGTGAAATGTATGGTAATGTACATCTGAATACCTTAAGGCAACTTACTACTGGTAGTCCTAACATGTTGTAACAACATAGCATACCTGCAGTAGGCCAGCAATGTTCACATGGTGAAATATATGGTAATGTACATCCGCGTACCTTAATGCAGCTTTGTCCTGGTAGTCCTCACATGTTGTAATACCATAGGATACCAGCAGTAGGCCAGCAATGTTCACAAGGTGAAATAAGTTAATAGATTAGTACTAGGCTAACTGCCCTTATGAGCCATTTTAAGCCTAGCCAATTATCTCTTGTGAGACTCAAATCCTGCACCTTGTGTTTGTAAGGCAAACACCTTAGCAATTAGGCCACCCTCCCAACCTGTACATTACCATACTAGATATATATGGTAATGTACATTCCTATACCTTAAGGCAGCTTACTTCTTGTAGTCCTCACATGTTGTAACTCCATAGGATTCCAGCAGTAGGCCAGCAATGTTAACAAGGTGCAATGTATGGTAATGTACATCTTCATACCTTAAGGCAACTTACTACTGGTAGTCCTAACATGTTGTAACACCATAGCATACCAGCAGTAGGCCAGCAATGTTCACAAGGTATAATGTATTGTAATGTACATCCGTATACCTTAAGGCAGCTTACTACTGGTAGTCCACACATGTTGTAACACCCTAGGATACCAGCAGTAAGCCAGCAATGTTCACAAGGTGAAATGTATGGTAATGTACACCCACATACCTTAAGGCAGCTTACTACTGGTAGTCCTCACATGTTGTAACACCCTAGGATACCAGCAGTAGGCCAGCAATGTTCACAAGGTAAAATGTATGGTAATGTACATCCTCATACCTTAAGGCAGCTTACTACTGGTAGTCCTCACATGTTGTAATACCATAGGATACCAGCAATAGGCCAGCAATGTTCCCAAGGTGAAATGTATGGTAATGTACGTCCGCATTCATTAAGGCAGCTTACTTCTGGTAGTTCTCACATGTTGTAATACCCTAGGAGGCCAGCAGTAGGCCAGCAATGTCCACAAGGTGAAATGCATGGTAATGTACATCCACATACCTTAAGGCAGCTTACTACTGGTAGTCCTCGCATGTTGTATCACCCTAGGATGCCAGCAGTAGGCTAGCAATGTTCACAAGGTGAAATGTATAGTAATGTACATCTGCATGCCATAAGGCAGCTTACTACTCGTACTCCTCACATGTTGCAACACCCTAGGAGATCAGCAGTATGCCAGCAATGTTCACAAGGTGAAATGTATGGTAATGTACATCCGCATACCTGAAGGCAGCTTACTACTGGTAGTCATCACATGTTGTCACACCATAGGATACCAGCAGTAGGCCAGCAATGTTCACAAGGTGAAATGTATAATAATGTACATCTGCATACCTTAATGCAGCTTACTTCTGGTATTCCTCACATGTTGTAACACCCTAGGATACTTATGGTGCATACCCTCCCATACACTGACTTGCAGGGGCATAGCACACTGTTACATACACTAAACTCTAGGCATCAGAGGTGCACTCATGTGTTGTCCAAATGAAGCCCACATATATATGGTGCATATTGTCTGTACACCATTATTTATTGACATCATACCTGATAACAAGCCAGTCAAATAGACTGCTGGACATGTTGTTTGTAGTAAAGGCTGTTTCTGAGGACATTACTTGGACATTCTATTTTTTTGTGTACAATTCTTTGGTCTCTGTATGTTGGGCAGGAGTCTGCAACCTTCACTCTCCAAAGATCCATTTGCTGACCCCTCACCCACCGAACTAAATTCATTGGGAGGCACAATAGCCATCTGACTCCTACAGTGAAGATAGCAGAGCATATACGATTCCATATACAGTTATACTAAATATAATATTACTAAGTGTATAAGAACAATACCTAACATATGTCCAGAATTGTATCCCTGTGTTGGGATTGCTTGATCTGTGTGTATGTGTGTGTGTGTGTGTGTGTGTGTGTGTGTGTGTGTGTGTGTGTGTGTGTGTGTGTGTATGTTGTGCAGTAGAGTGTCCATTAATCCTCAGAGGTACAAGGAGCCACTACAGCAGCGTTGAAGAGATACATGTGGTCCCAGAGCCAAAGGTTGCAGACCCCTGAGTTGGGATGACTGACGACTGTATGTGTATTGCGCTTACAAACCATGGGCTCTGTGCAGACTGTGGTAGACGCCATTGTTCTCTGTCCTGTCCTATCTGATGTTACATGCTACTCCTGTGTTAAGCTTGTCTATAATATGTGGCTGCATTGACACTGGATGTGGGTATGCATTTTCTCACAAGTGTCTGCTATGCCGTGCTGTGACGTGTGTATCAAGCCCACTGTAATCGCAGGTACATGTGTATTCCCCCATACAATATGTATTCCAGTATTGTGGCAGTCTGCCTGTAGTTTGCCCAGTGCTTTGTGACATGCCTAGCAGCCTACTGTAAATACCTAGTGTGCTGTTATGTCCAGTTATTTGCAAGACATACTGCTGCCAGGCAAGCATAACTGTTGTGCATTTTTGACAAAGCAGTGGTATGCTGTATAGATGTATGTCATTATCTACTGGGTAATATGTGGCCATGTGAATTCAGCACCACCGGGTATTATGTGTCTGGACAGAATGGCATCTGTGCGTGCATACACTGCAAGGGCATATGTACCCCAGTATATACTCATGTACATGGCTAGCAACATCCACATTGGGAGGCGTGGTCCACATGTCTTGTATTAAGGGGACATGTGTACACTTATGGACTGACCACAGAGTGCCAGACTGTCCACATATAGTGGCCATATCCCTGCTGCAGTCCGCAGGATCATTACTGTGCTAGCAGTGCGTACTATGCTACCCCTAGGATGTCTGTCCGTAGGCAATGGTGCACATGTCTACAGCAGATGGGCTCTGCACCAATCAGTGTGTAAGAGTTGCTAACTGCATGCAGCCTGCCATGTAGCACTTCGGATAACCACTGTCATGGCAACCCAGTACTATAAAATACTGATTCATGACATCCTACCTGTATGTGGGCAGCAGTGTTACAGACAGTAGGTTGCAATACCTCTTACAGCAGGACTTGCAGACACAGCTCAATTACACATTTGTATGAGGTTCCAGACCTACAGACAGAGTGAGTAGTGTTGTTATGTGCATTGTATATTGCTGGTCTTGTAGTGTTTGTGTGTACATAGTAGTTTAGGATGGAATGCAGTCTGTCTGCATAGCTCTCAACTGTGGGCCTATTCACATGATGGCCAGTGGATTGTCTATTTGGTTTTGTCTGTGCACCATACAGGTCTTGTCCTAGATATATCACTGGCAGTCTGTCTGTTGCATGCTATCAGTACATGGCTACATCCATTTGTGTTTCTGATGTCTTATTCTTGCATAAGGGTATGTTGCAACAAATCCTGTAACTCCAGCAATTTCCAGGGTGTGTAACAGCAATATTGCAAGTATGGCCCTGTGTTCCTCCCTCTGTCCTCCACATATATGGCAGGCTTTGCCCTGCTGTGATACAGTTAGAGGTTGTTAGGTAATGGCCTATCATTATTTACTACTAGCATTCCTGCTATCATCCCAGTCATATCGTGGACTCCCACAAAATATGTTGGTCAGGGTCCATACATGTGACAGACACATTGACATTACCACAACTAATACATTTCTCCATAGGGCTTGACTACGGGGTGTAATTGGAGGCTGCTGAACTTCATCTCTAATTGTTGATTGTTACGTATCTTGAAGGCAAATCCTGTGTCTACTGTTGTACTAATTGAAGGCCTTGGCGTGGACAGCATAATATGTTATATATCCACATTGCTTGCATCTACTTCTTTGTGTGGGCCTTGCATTCATCACTGATTACATATTTCAGAATTTATGTGCTGTAAGTAATGGCATACATTATTGTAGAGCACACAAATACAGGTTTTCTGTGTATGCATACCTGTGTGTGGTGTCATGTCCTTTGACTTGTGGGTTGGTATATGTTTAATGTCAGTATTCTCATTGGTGGGAATGGTTGCCACACTACACATGTCACAGGTGCCAGCTGAGGGGCTTGTGGCTGAGGGATGTACTTTGCACCCAGTACTTCCACACTACTTCTACATATGTATGGCTACTGATACCTTTTGTCTGTGTATATGTGTATGTATCTATCTATATATATATATATATATATATATATATATATATATATATATATATATATATATCATATATCTATATATATATATATATATATATATATATATATATATATATATATATATATATATATATATATATATATAGATATTTATATGTGTATATATGAACATATTTGTCAAGTATAGATGTGTGGGAATATATGAACCATTGTAATGTGTACTCTTTCCACATTGTACATCCCCTACGGTAGAATGACTTTTCTGCATATGTTACAGATATTACCCTGACATTTACAGTTGAACTGGATTACTGTTAAAGCATTGTAGCTGTGTTGTGGAGGATCCTGAAGTCAAGAACTGCATGTGCTGGATATTGGATTGCACAACATATCCATTAGGGCTGTGGGGGGGGGGGTAACATAGTAGTAATTACCAGGTATCCCTCATTTGAGCCCCCACCCCCATTAACAGCGCTTATGGTCTGTTATGTTGTAGTGAGTGGTTCAGAATGTTGTTCCCATGTGGAAATGCTATACACATTTCTATCTGTATAGATATATATATATATATATATATATATATATATATATATATATATATATATATGTGTGTGTGTATATCTACATAATTATATATGTAAAATCCCCATATATATAAGCTGTCTATCTGTCTACATTTACAGATATATATCTCACCATATGTCCATGCATGTTCGTTTCATATTTTTGGCCTGTACCTCTTTCACTTGGCAATTGGCATGGATAATCTCAGGACTGAAGTCAGTAACTAGTGCTGATACTTTTGTGTTTCAGACTTCATCTCCTTCAAAATATGTGTTCTAATACATATAACTGTATAACCAGCAACGTTTTAAGTGTATTAGAGCAGTATTTGACATATATCCTTATTTGTACCCACATTTTGGCAAACTTTGTCCAGAATTCTTGCATTAAGAGGTTGTGTGGTATGATATTACTACATTTCCTGTACTGTTGACTGATTGTGCTGGATGATATGTTTCTGAAAACATCAGGGTTATATATGTCTGCCATGGCGTAGTGGTAAATCACTTTGTGTATTGTGTCCAGTGTCTTGGTTTGAATCTTGCAGCGGCTGTTTATTTTGTTGCTGGGCACAACATGGGCCATTGGATACAGAGTGAATAAGGCACTTAAAAGCAGTTGCAAGTGGGTTTGCACAGGTTTGTGCTGAGCTAAGCACTGCTAACTTCCAGTCACAGTGTCTTACACTTATTTAGCTTCTAAATTGCTTAACCTGTTTAGCCAGTGGTCATCCCTGCGCAAACAGGCTTAAAACTACTTACTGCTGTTTAAAAGTGCTTACTGCTGCTTACCGCCATACTAATTTCTTTAAAAGAAAAGAAAAAAGGGTTAATAGGAAAGTGGTGAAAAAGGGGCACAAAGAGGGAAAGACAGTAGGGAAAATAGCTTGGGATGTGCAGGAAGGGTGCAGGGAAGGTCCATAGCTGCCCATTTCTTTTACAGCAACAGCTGTGTATATACACTGAATTTCGAGGTAGATTTGGACACTCAAACCCTTGGGAGAGTGGTGAGTATAACATAAATTTGTTGTGATGCCAGTTATACCAGATTACATGTGTCCAGTAGACATGTGTGAGAAATGGACAGCTATGTATGGGGCAAGCTTTTTTTGTGGGAACAGATTGCCCTTTTTCTTTCAGGTGAGAGTGGGATGTTGGGGAGGGGTAGTAGGTATATTTGGGGAGGTAGGTTGGGTAGGTTAACAGACAAGACAAACAAGATGCATACAGGGGAAGTATATGACACATGTGGGGGTAAACACCTTGAATAGGGAGGGATGTTTGGAAGTCACAAGCCCATGAGCCCCCCAAATGGAAACAGTAGGATTGAGGTCCCCATCCATGGGTAGTCACTACTGCACCTTCCCGGCCCCAAAGGTGGCCATGCTGGGGGCTGGGTAGGAGGGCAGACTCACTCTCTAATTGCACCACTCGGCCCTCAAGCTTGCTCAAGCTTGCTAGCTTGTCTCAATATGCCCTATTGATCTTCCTATGCACCATGGCCCGGACTTGATGACGAATGACTGGTTCCTCTCCGCCCCCCTCCCCTGTGGCAGTTCCACACAAAGGTGGTTCAGGGCCTACAGAGGAGGAGGAGGTCCCAGGCTGGGCCCCAGATGTGCTGGTGCCCGGTGCCATAGCCAGCTGTGGTGAGACAGGTGGGTCCGCTGGGACTTGCCTTTCCATACGAGCTATGGTGTTGTAGTTTACAGACAGATATGGGTTAGTAATAGTCAATAGCATTCAGGAATAGTTATAACAGCATGCATAGGTATACCCATTAACCCAAGACACCAAATTTAAACCAGTTGCATAGTGAGCAGAACACATGCATACATGGAACATGCAGGTTTTATTTATGGCAACAGGCCACCAATATGGGTGTATTTTAACATGGCACATGCATAGAACCAAATGTGGATATTTATGAACCAATAGGACATATGTCCAAACATAATTTGGAGAGTACCCATTAAGGTGCATAATTGGGTTATTGTTGCACATATGATGGGGGCAAGAGAGAGACTTCAATTAACAACTGATATATCGCTGTAGTTTTTACAACTTTATTAGTCACTGCAGTGATCTGTCCCTTACATGTATTATTACACTACCCATTGGCCTTACTTTGTACAATGTTATGTTTGTAGATTAGTATATACGTGGACTGTGTCTAACATATAGTCTACACCTTTTACCTGTTATAGCTGTTGAGAAGATCTTTATTACCACTACCTGACAATTTCTACACATACTCCCAGATTCCATGTTGATGTTATAGTGTCTAAATTAGAATCTCGAATGTTTAATGCTTCAAATCACTAAATATCGAACTTTATTGATTGAAACATTAAACCATCAAAATTCTACTAGACCCTGTAAAAAAAAAAAAAAAAAAAAAACAAGTAAAGGATGTTTAGGCAGGGGGGCAAGTCCCCCTGCACCCCCCACACCTCCTCTACTTAAATATACCACCTCCAAGATCGCACTTTAACAAGAGTATGCTGTGGAAAGGGCTACATTGTAGTCCAATCTCTGAGTTTGTATATTTAAGTAGCGGGGTGTGTGTGGGGGTGCAGGTGGGCTTTCCCCCCTGCCTAAACTTGTTAGTTTTTTTTTTTTGGTCCTAAAAATATTTTTATAGGTGTTTGATTATTTAATAGTTCGATGCATACAGTTCGATGTTTGTGCATTTGAAGTATTAAACTTTTGTGATTATAATATAGACCCGATGTTATACACATACCCCTAAATCCATTATTGCACGCACTCTGGTTGAGTCTTGACAGGATCCAGGTGTTAATGCGACATATTATGAGAATTGCGCTCATACATCTTGGGTGTGATGCTACAATGGCAGGTTTGTTATCATATACATTCTTTGACTATGTACAGTTATATGTCATCACAGGCTGCCTACATTTCTTGGATCATCACACTGATTTCTCAGGGGAACAGGGTACCAGGCAGCAGATTTGGGCCATTTATCTGCACATGCTGGGCAGATCTGAACAGTTGAGGGGTATGAATATGCATACAGCTTACTATCTGAAAATTCTGATGCAGTCTGTACAGTTGATGGTTATGACTATGCTTACAGCTTACTATCTGATCATTCTAGCAAACTCTGTACAGTTGTTGGGTATAATTATGCATACAGCTTTCTATCTGAACATTCTCACAAATTCTGTACAGCTGTGGGGTATGATTGTATATACAACTTACTACCACTCCCAGGATTCAATCCCTGCTGTATGTGGTAAAACTATTACAGTTAACATCACAGCACAATGTGCTATGAGGGAATTGGTGTAAAGGTTTCAAATGTTTTCTCTCTAAGTCTCCCTCAGTTGTACAGTATGATTAACCTCTTGTTATACAGAACTTCCTACACATTTTATCTGCATACCACAGTGTGGGTAACACTGCTTAATACTACAGTACTATTTATAGCATGCAGCACTACAGCATATTAAATCAGAGTATACACAAGCACTCCAGGAGTTATACCTTTATTCACAGGATATGACAGTTCATGCAAGATTATTACTATCCTGCCTCGTGATGCACCCTTTGCAGCCTAGCGGGATAGGCTTGCTGGTTCACAGCCCACTCATCTGTAGCTGTCAGAGAAACACAGTGACATTTAGCCATACCTATCCATAGTGTACACAAGCTGGGCAATTATTATATACTTAATGGAATGGGTACTTAGTACTGGAGCATCAGCCATCTGCCTGCACTCCTGGATCCACTGTTCCAGTAGATCCCCACTATGCCACTTTAGGCCAGCATGTTGATGCCTGACCTACTCACCAGTCCGGAAGATACCTGTGGCAGTATTGAGGTCACGGGCAAGACTGTCCCAGGCCTCCACTTTATACTGGGAGCCCTGGTAATGGCCCTGCAGGAGTCTCTGCTCATGATGTTTGGCCAGGAGCCACACCATGTATTTCGACTCATTAACGCCCCAGTGCTGCACTCTGAATTGAGTGCCTTCACCTACTCCAGCCATTCTGCCTACAGTAGGTAGCTGCAACCAATTATGGGGATTATTGGCACGTGTGTAGTTTAAATACACCCGATTTCCCACACTTTCTTGTGATTGTATGGTTTTGAAAAGGCTAAGCTCTGGGCACACCTGCTTACCTAATGTTGGCATTGCTTAAAGGGGCATACCACTGGGCAGATTGAATTAGCCAGCCTACACACTGCTTACACCACATAAGCCAACCTGTGCAATGCTTAGCATTGCTTAATATGTAATTAGCATTCTAGTGTCCTTTTGACATTGATTTATAATTTGTTACATGTTATATCTGTGTCTGGTATCTGTGATTCATGTGTATGTACACTGTATGAGGTCCTGGGAACTTTCTTACAATAACGCCCCACATCTGGCCTTACTGCTGTACTCCATTTCACATATTTATGTTATGTAGCAGGTTATACAACATCACACTGTACATAGATTCAGTTCACATGTTCGATTTGATTTTTCTATGGTGAGGATTTGTTTGCTAAAACCTCAGTCATATGTATTGCTATGATGGCTTAGTGGTTAACTACTGTGACTATAATGTGCGGGGTCCTAAGTTCAAGCCTTGTAGAAACTGTTTATTTTGTTGCTGGGCAGAACACGGGCTGTTGGGTACAGAGTGATTAAGACACTTTAAAGCAGTTGTAAGCAGGTGTGCACATGTTTGTGCTGAGCTAAGCACTGCTAACTTCTGGTTACAGTTTCTTACACTCAGTTAGCTTCTACTTTGCTTAATCTGTGTAGGCGATGCTTACCCCTGCGCAAGCGCACTTAAGCACACTTACTAGTGCTTATATATGCTTAATACTGTTTATTTGTGCTTAAACTTGCTTGCTGCCTTATTCATTATGACACTGACACTTCACATGTGCATTTAAGGCAGTACTCCAGTTCACATTTAAATGTTATTTAGTAGGTTATACAGCAAAAAAAGTTCATATACAGATTTCACATGGAATGTGCTGCAGTGGGACTCAAACCAGGAATGCCTGTTCGCTAGGCAGATGCTCAGCCCACTACACTATTGTTCTGCTGTTTTATTTGTGTATATCTTCCTTGTTATCCTCTTCAGCTTTTTAAGCTGCTTTAATCATGGCTAAGCAATGGGCACACCCACGCACCTACAGTTAGCTTTTATCGGTGTTCAAAAAAAAAAAAGGGTTTCTTTTACTTTTTCAGTACTGTTGCTGTTGTACACATGGGGAACAGTTGGTGGGGATATGCAGACACCTATGAGCGATCTCACTCATCTAAAACTTTCTGCTTTTCTACATTGTAGGTGCATGTTTATTTTGAGAGCTCTGCTCTCAGACATGCCCCCTGCACTCGTACACATTCTATGTAAGCCTAGAAGGCCAGGAAGTGTGCCTTCATTAAATATGCATGGCGCACTGCCGTCCTCCTCCTCCTACACAGGTGCTTGCATGCAGGACTAAGCTAGTCCTGCATGGATGATTAGTGAATCCAGGGGCTTGTCTATGTATTTTTCCAGGCAGATTCTAAATGCTACCAGCTGCCATCACTGGTTGTTTTGGCCTGGGAACTAGAAATCAGTTGACAAGAAGTGATGTAATTTTGCAAGCTATCCCAGCAGTAATATCTGAGATATTATTTTGAGAAGTCTCTGAGTGAGATAGAGCATTCTGTAGCCAGTCTTGGGCCTGCCAAGAACAATTCACCACATCATCTACCTTGCTATAATTAAGTAAGTTTCTATGGAATAGTATAATTCTCTTAGATATAGTTAGAAATAAGCAAAGCTTAATTTAGATATTTCTATGTATTTGAGACTGTCCTGCAATGTTGTTTTAAATAGTTCCTGTGGTTTGAACTCTGATGTCACTGTGAATATATATTTAGTATTGTTTTGTTTTTTCTGCATGTCCTCCCCTGCGGTTGGGTGGGTTTTCTACAGCTGCTCTGGTTTCCTCCCACATTCCAAAGACATGCAGTAGGTGGAATGGACATTCTAAATTGGCTGTAAGTGTGAGTGAGTGGTATGGATGAATTACCGTGGCAGGGCTAGCCACCTGGTGATGTAAACTTTTGCTTAAGATGATTGTCACTGTTGAAATGAACATGGGAAAAAGGGGTTGAGGATGAACACATTACAAACATAAGATGCAGGGTTTGAGTCTCACAAGAGATAATTGGCTAGGCTTAAAATAGCTTGCAAGGGCAGTTAGCTTAGTACTAAACTATGAACCTATATATATATATATATATATATATATATATATATATATATATATATATATATATATATGTACACACACACACACACACACACACACACACACACACACACACACACACAGTTCGATATATATATTTAGTCTACTAGCAAAAACGATCTTGCTCTACAGTGTGAGGGATTTATTTACTTATTTATTGATATATTTGCAGTTTGTTAACTGGGAAAGTCCACTGGGCTGTACAGAGCCCTTTTTCAGTGGAGGCCTGGAGAGAAAAGCTCCTCAGTGCACTAAAGAGAACAATCAAACAAAACCATATAAATTGGTAGCGCACAATTATCTAACAGTATTGGGTTACAAAGTTGAAAACACATTCAGTACACTGAACAGGGAGAGACTATGTCATTTTAGACAGTTTAGATGGCCACTGACTGATTTAAAAAAAAAATCATAACCCTCACCCTGTAAGAATATTCAAAAACCTTACTCTGTGGTTCCATGGAAATAACTTTTTGTTATAAGATATATGCCAAATCATCCTTTAATGTTTTTATAGAAACTCAGTGCGAGACCATTACTGCCTTATGCTTTCCTCACCAGTAAATCATCATATCCCACTGGACTTCCTGTATGGTAGGTACTGCTAATAGAGATTTGGTTTGCCAGATTAACAACAAATCCCTTCTTATCTGAGACTTTTCCTTTCCTGGGCCGGGGAAGTACTTCATAGTACTCAACATTCTCGTTATCAAAAATGGTTTATTAACTATTTGTCAGTTTCATCCTGTAACTACTCCAGCATAAGGTCTCTAGGTCTTTCAGTACATTTATAACAAAATTCATGACACTGCCAGAGCATTAGCCCCTCCCTAAGCCCCTCCCTGAATCTACAATGTTCAAAAATTCATGACACTGCCAGAGCATTAGCCCCTCCCTAAGCCCCTCCCTAAAATTACAATGTTCAAAAACTCAGGACACTTCCAGAGCATTAGCCCTCCCCACCCTAGCACAGTCATGTTCAATCTGTCAGGAACATTTTCAAAGGCCGGAGCAGGGATAGCAAACTCATGGCCCTCCTTGCAAACTCATGGCCCTCCTACCCCAAGGAGCTCACGATTCTATAAGAAGAAAACTACTACATTATTAGCAGCACTGACTTCAATTCTTTTTGTTTTGGAGACTGTGACCCTCAGCTAAGTGTGACAGTCCTCACACAGCCTACATTGTATTTTTGAGACCTGTGTGCCAGAGCTTTATACCTTAATTTCACTAGTCTCAAATTACCTAATTTATGTGTACAAGCCTTCCTCTTATAGTTCGCTGTTATCGGTTTAATATCCCGTTGAAACACAAGCGTTCTATCTACAAATACCAGTCTCTTTCTTTTTTACACTAATACTGTACTTTTTATCTGGGTTTTCATCCATCCCCATGTTATGAGCAAGGCATACTCTTCATGCTTGGCTTTCTGAATTTGTTGTACTGTGTTTTCATTACTGTACATTTATCTTAACCCTTTAGAATCAATGGATCCATTTTATTATTCAATGGGCTGCACTCTGTATACACTGTTAACCCTCTCCATTCACCAAAAGTCTTTCTGTTAGCTTCCTAAGAATGTGCAGGTCCCAAAAATTGAATTCCCAAAGTAACCCCCACCAACTGTATGTGCACAAATGTCTATTTTATTATATAAAATGTGTTACTAGCTGTAAATCTGTACCTTTCATTGACATAAATTACCATTTTATTGTATGAGTATAATTTATTTATTTTTATTTTATTTTACATTTGTTGACTGGGAGTGTCCAACTGAGCAAAAGCCCTTTTTCAGCGGAGGCCTGGGGAGTAAAACTCTAGGCATATAATATAAGAAAAATTAACAGCAGAAATTAGGCAGTCAATATAAAAGAAAAAGAGTAAACCAGGACTTTTAGGTATACAATCATCATTACAATTCAATGTTAGAGAAAAAGAATACAATATGCATTATTTAGGTATACAATCATCTATAATGAGAATAGTCACATTGTATCGTATGTAAGCATTACTGGGCCGTGTACAGCTTAGTAAGTTCATAGCTCACAGTTCAGTACTAGGTAACTGTTCTTGTGAGCCATTTCAAGCCTAGACAATTATCCCCTGTGAGGCTCTAACCCTGCAGCCTGTGCTTGTAAGGCAAATGCCTTAACCATCAGGCCGCCCTCCTAACCTAAAGGAAAGTAGGTGGAGGAAGAATCTAAGTTGGTTACTTTGAAGCTAAGAAGAGAGGAGTTTGGTCAGGAAGGGTGTGAGCAGTGGCAGGACCAGTGTTTTTTTTAAATAATCTTTGGTGGCTATTTTGAAATTTTTAGGGTTTGTCAGATTTCTTATTTCTAGAGTGAGTTTGTTCCATGCAATAGAACTATATAAGTGTGTGCCAATTTTAGTTTTTTGTTTGTGAACCTTTAATAAGTCTTGGGGTGCACTTCTGAGATGTCTGGTGGGAGAGTAGTGTGAAATGAGAGATGACAGAGCTGGGCAGTAAGATGGTTGATACAGAATGGAGTGATCACTTGTAGTTGAAATTGGAGTAGCAGGTGAGGTCGTTCGAGCCAGTTTAGGAATTTAAGGGAGGGGCAGTGGTGAGCTTGATATGGGTGTTGAGCTGAGAATCTGGCTACCTTGTGATATGTTGTTTCTAGTTTGGAGAGTAGAGATGAGTTTAGATTAGTAAGTATTTGGGAGCAGTACGTTAGACAAGGAAGGAGATATGCATGAGTTACAGTATGCCTAGCTTCAGTGGTGTGTTGTTTAAGGATGTTATGGTAAAGGAGGATGTGATGTGGTTAGCAGATTTAGAGAGGAAGACAAGTAGTTTTGCTTTTTAGGATTGAGGATAAGCTGGTGTTTTTTGAGCCATGTCTCAACAGAGTTGAAGGATGTCTGGGTAATAGACAGGAGTTCAGAGGGAGAGTTTGCAATAGTGATGATTGTAGAGTCATCTTTATATTGGACAATGGTGGACAGAGGACAACAGGAGTAGAGTGAGTTGGTAAAGATATTAAAAAGTAGAGGACCAAGAATGGAGCCTTGGGGAACACCAGTTTTTACACGTAGGGGGAAAGAAAGTGCTGAGTCCCATCTGACTGACTGCTGTCTGTCAGTGAGATAGCTGGGGAACCATGCTACTGTATAAGACGTGAAGTAAAGGTCAGTGAGTTAGTAATAGGGAGTGTGAGACAGTATCATAGGCCTTAGAGAGGAAAAGGAAGAGGCAGGATATGAGTTTATGATTGTCTCTGGCTAGAGAAATAGTATTGAGAAAGGATAGAAGAGCAGTGGTGGTACTATGCTTTGGATGGAAACCATGCTGGGTAGGAGTGAGAAGTTTTTTCTTGTAGGAGATGATGCATTGCTTATTTGTGTATACATTTCTCAAGTATTTTTGATAGAGGAGAGAGTATAGCAATAGGTCTGAAATTAGATATTTCTGTGGAGTTGCCACCTTTGTGGATTGGAAGAGTATAGAACTGTTTCCATATAGTTGGAACTTTAGATTCAGAGATAGAGAGGTTGATAAGGATAGATACAGGAAAAGCCAGTGAATGTGCAGGAGTCTGTAGAAAGTATGAAGAGATATGATCAGCTGATTCAGAGCATGGCTTGAGTTTAGAGAGTGGAGCTTTAATATAGGTAGTAGGAACAGGTTTGAGAGAGAGGGAGTTTGTCAAGTCAGCAGTTGGGGGTGGTTCAGGGAGGTTAGAGGAGTTGTGGTTAGAGGGGGTGCTGTTAGTTAGTTTGGAAATAGATTCAAAAAAGTAAGTGTTAAAAGTATTGGCAGTCTCTTCAGGAGACTTATCAGGGCATGTTTGGTGAGGTTGGGTTATCAGGGTGTAGTATCTGGTTAATAGCATTCCAGAATATTTTTGGATCTGATTTTAATGTTTTTGGGGGATTATAGTAGAAGCTTTTTTGTCATTGTTAATGCGTTTTTTTTTTTTGATTGTGAAGTTCTTTATATTTTTGCAAGTCAGCAGGAAGCTTGGATTGTACCCATATTTTCCAAGCCATGTATCTGCTTTTCATAAGAGAGTAGGTAGTTTTAGATAACTAAGGTAAAATTTTAGCTTTTATTCGAATTTTTCTTGGTGGGGCAAGGGAGTTTAAAATTGTAAAGAAAGTAGAGTTAAAGGCATTTGTCTCATCTAGGGGAAGCTGTTTAAGGAAGTCCCAGTTAACTCTAGAGAGAAGGGTATGGAATGTTTCAGTGTTAAAATTAGAGAGCTTTTGGCAGATAATATATGCTGTGGTTTGGAGAGATGTGTGGTATAGCTAAGCACTTTTATAGGATTGTCATCACTAAGGGAGTTGGGTAGTGTTTATGGATTATGGTACTTGCAGAGATTAGAAACTAGTATCCATTCTATTAGGGAGCTCAGACTGTGCATTTTGATGATGTGAGTAGGTTGAGAGATAAGTTGAGTAAATCTACATAGATTTATATGATGCTGAGAGTTAAGAATATTGAGATTCAACCAATTAATATTTACATCTCCTAGGAGGGTAGTTTTATTAGGGATGTTTTGGAAGAGATAAGAAAGAATGTTTTCCAGTCGGGAAATATTGTCCCCTGGTGGGATATATATGGCTATTACTGTAATGGTATTATGGTTATTAACCTTCAGATTTGCAGCAAGTATTTCAGCAGGTGAGATGGAGGGAAAGGTGTGTTTGGTTTGGGTGAGAGTAAGTTTATTAGAGCGAATGATAGCAACACCACCACCTTTCTTTGTAATGCAGTCTTTGCGGAGCATGTTGTAACTTGGGGGAGAATGTCTTTATCTTGGTGGTGGGGTTTAAGTCAAGTTTCTGTAACAGCGATAATGTCAGGGTTATGCTGAGATGCCCATGCATGAAATTGACTTACTTTGTTTAGGATGCTATGAGTTTTGATAGAATAGAAAGACAGATGTTTGTTTGGTATGGATGACTGGTTGTAGTTAAGGGGAGTGTTTTGTGGCATGGATGAGTTAGTAGTAGGACCTGGATTGGGATGTATGTCGCCTGATATGAGCAGAGTCATTGTGGAATGATATGGTTTTCTTTTGAGTCGGTGGTCACGGAGGTGAATTGTTTTGGATTTAGGTGAGGGATGGTATGAGGGAGGGATTTTAATTTTGGGGAAGGATATGCTGGTTGGGAGGATGGATGCACAGATGGCTACAGGTTGTTGAGGGGAGTAAAAACTATGTGGGTGTGGGGAGGTAGGGACCTTATTGATTGGGGTTAGAAATGGAGGAGGTGCGGTGATTCTGTGGAGAAGCACTAATAATGGTAAGAGTAGGACAGGGGTGATAGAAATTGGTATTTTTTAAGGAGAGGAGAATATTTTAGCAGAGAGATGAAAGTTAGTTGGGAGTGGCTGGGAGTTAGGTAAGAGTAGAGTGTAGAGTAAGCTTGTATACTGGAGGGGGAGGGGATAGAGTGAGGGAGGAAGCAGAGGCTAGGTATAAAGGAAATTATATGGGGGAGGGTGGGAATGGGAGTGGGAGAGGAGCAAAGAGAGCCCAAGCAGAGCAAGGGCGAACGAAGCAGCGCTACACCAGAGACAAAGAAATGCAGCAAAAAGACAATCAGTAACTATGAAGCCAAATTAAAGGTAAAATGCTGATAAGACAGTTACAGAATTATAAGGTAAGGCAGTGTATGATTTATTGTAATTATAAGGTAAGATAGTGTATGATTTCTTGTATAAACATTTGTCTTTTTAACTATAAATCTATATCTTTTGTTGATGTAACTTGCTCTGTCAGTCCAGGTCATGGCTGAAATGAGTTAATAACTAAATAAATCAATGAATTTCACATTATAGTGGTCTGTGGTTAGAAAGACTGGAGATTAACATATTGACCTCTGAAATTTTGAATAATGATTGAGGAGAAACCAACCAGGGGTCACTTCTGCTATCATTATCCTGTGCAGACAAAAGAAAAGTTTAGTTCTTTAAAATGGTGTTATGAGCTCTCCCATAGTCAGTCAGATTAAGGTCATCTAAGGACTCACTGACAGCATATGGAAGTAGAGAAGGGCTATTTCTGCCTGAAGGAATCATACGCACTACAGGATTTGGTACTGCATTAAAATCTCTTACACCTGTGGGCCATAATAGCTTCCTAACACAAGCTTTAGATCATTTACATTCAGTCTCAGCATTCACATTCTCATCACTATATCCTATTTTAACAGGGATTGGGCAACATTTCAGTGATTTATACAAACAAATCTCCATTCCTCTTTCAGTGATGTACACAGGCTAAATACTTTCCATTGTTTCTAGATGATACAACATTCCTTTTAACTGCTATGGTTTGCTTTAATTTCTCTCAAAAATATTACTTTACATCCTCTCTTCGATAATTCATGCAGAACATTCTTTACTTTGACAGGAGATTAAATACCTCTGACATTTTGAGCAATCAAAAGTATTAAATGTTCATCTGTTCTGATACTATTCACTTTACTTGGCTTAGTGGTAAGCAATCTATTTGTAGAAGTGTTTATGTGTTTGAGCCTTCCATACTTTCAAGCAAAACCATAGTTTTTGATATTACTTCTTGAAGAGCAATTTTCTAGACCAACTTTATTTTCAACCAAAAACAAAAAGTATGGACATATAAGTGTTATATACTCTCTCTCTTTCTGAGAGTTTTGTAGTAGCTGTCATCATAGATTCAAAACAGCATGGGAAAGGAAAGTGTAGGCATTATTTGAGATGAATCCAGGCCAGTGTAAAAGTCTTCAATCCAGTGCAGAGATCTTTTGGTCATTCACATTTACTAGCTTATTTAGAGCTTAATTGTTAGATCCAGCAAAAATATTTCATGGGCTTCATGGAGAGAGCTGCTGGTTACTACTACTGTTCTCACACCACCTAATGGGTGTCCCACAAACTGTCAGGCTGGCTTCCTGTATTAGACACACATTTACACAATTTCGAGTCAACAATCCATCTTCCTCTTGTGTTTGGAATATGTGAGGCAAGTGACCAGAGTACTTGTCCTTTCATTAACAGATACTTAACTCACTACACCAAAGAAAATACAATTCTCAGAGCCATAATAATTTCATTAATCGGACATCCTGCCAAATAACATCACTTATTTGTTGTTTGTCCAGGGCTGTTCACATATGGCATGGCATCATGGCTTCATGGCAGTCTTATGAATGACCTTCTTACTGAGACTGAACAGACTCAGAATGGCTCCTAATCATTACCAATAATGAAGCTAAATGCACCTCTTTAAACTTTGAAACCTCCATTTAAACCTCGTTTGCATGCCATGGGTCCAACGTCCTCCAATTTACAAAAAAAAAAAAAAAAAAAAAAGCACCATCAGGAAAGTGCATGAACCCTCACTCTTGTAGGCCTACATCAGGGAACAAAATAAATATCCACTTATGGAATCCGGATAGTAAGATAGTAACACCTCATCAATTTAGATATGTACATAACACTACCTACATAACATTACTGTACATAACAGCACTACCTGCATGACATTACTGTACATAAGACTACCTGCATGACATTACTGTACATAGCACTACCTGCAAGACATTACTGTACATAACAGCACTACCTGCATGACATTAGTGTACATAGCACTACCTGCATGACATTACTGTACATAACAGCACAACCTACATGACATTACTGTACATAACAGCACTACCTGCATAACATTAATGTATATAACAGCACTACCTGTGTGACATTGCTGTACATAGCACTACCTGAGTGACATTACTGTACATAACAGCACAACCTACATGACATTACTGTACAAAAAACACTACCTGCGTCCGCTGCGTGACATTGCTGTACATAACAGCACTATCTACATGACATTACTGTACATAACAGCACTACCTCCATGACATTACTGTACATACCACTACCTACATGACATTACTGTACATAACAGCACTACCTACATGACATTACTGTACATAACAGCACTACCTGCATTACATTACTATACATAGCACTACCTGCATGACATTACTGTACATAACAGCACTACCTGCATGACATTACTGTACATAGCACTACCTGCATGACATTACTGTACATAACAGCACAACCTACATGACATTACTGTACATAACAGCACTACATGCATAACATTAATGTATATAACAGCACTACCTGCGTGACATTGCTGTACATAACAGCACTACTTCCATGACATTACTGTACATAACAGTACTACCTGCATAACATTAATGTACATAAAAGCACTACCTGCGTGACATTACTGTACATAACAGCACAACCTACATGACATTACTGTACATAACAGCACTACCTGCGTAACATTTCTGTACATAACAGCACTACCTACATGACATTACTGTACATAACAGCACTACCTGCATGACATTACTGTACATAACAAGACTACCTGCATGACATTACTGTACATAGCACTACCTGCATGACATTACTGTACATAGCACTACCTGCATGACATTACTGTACATAACAGCACAACCTACATGACATTACTGTACATAACAGCACTACATGCATAACATTAATGTATATAACAGCACTACCTGCGTGACATTGCTGTACATAACAGCACTACTTCCATGACATTACTGTACATAACAGTACTACCTGCATAACATTAATGTACATAACGGCAGTACCTGCGTGACATTACTGTACATAGCACAACCTACATGACATTACTGTACATAACAGCACTACCTGCGTAACATTTCTGTACATAACAGCACTACCTACATGACATTACTGTACATAACAGCACTACCTCCATGACATTACTGTACATAGCACTACCTACATGACATTACTGTACATAACAGCACTACCTACATGACATTACTGTACATATAAGCACTACCTACATGACATTACTGTACATAACAGCACTACCTGTGTGACATTACTGTACATAACAGCACTACCTGCATAACATTAATATACATAACAGCACTACCTGCATGACATTACTGTACATAGCAGCACTACCTGCATGACATTGCTGTACATAACAGCACTACCTACATAACATTACTGTACATAACAGCACTACCTCCATGATATTACTGTACATAGCACTACCTACATGACATTACTGTACATAACAGCACTACCTGCATGACATTACTGTACATAATAGCACTACCTACATGACATTACTGTACATAACAGTACTACCTCCACAACATTAATGTACATAACAGCACTACCTACATGACATTACTGTACATAACATCACTACTTGCTCAAATTACTGTACATAACACCCCTACCTGCATAACATTAATGTACATAACAGCACTACCTGCATGACATTACTGTACATAACAGCACTACCTGCGTGACATTGCTGTACATAACAGCACTACCTACATGACATTACTGTACATAACAGCACTACCTCCATGACATTACTGTAAATAGCACTACATACATGACAATACTGTACATAACAGTACTACCTACTTGACATTACTGTACATAACAGCACTACCTGCATGACATTACTGTACATAACAAGACTACCTGCATGACATTACTGTACATAGCACTACCTGCATGACATTACTGTACATACCAGCACTACCTGCATGACATTACTGTACATAGCACTACCTGCATGACATTACTGTACATAACAGCTCTACCTGCATGACATTACTGTACATACCAGCACTACCTGCATGACATTACTGTACATAACAGCACAACCTACATGACATTACTGTACACAACAGCACTACCTGCATAACATTAATGTATATAACAACACTACCTGCATGACATTACTGTACATAACAGCACTACCTGCATAACATTAATGTACATAACAGCACTACCTGCATGCCATTACTGTACAAAACAGCACTACATGCATGGCATTACTGTACATAACAGCACAACCTACATGACATTACTGTACATAACAGCAATACCTGCATGTCATTCCTGTACATAACAGCACTACCTACATTACATTACTGTACATAACAGCACTACCTCCATGACATTACTGTACATAGCACTACCTACATGACATTACTGTACATAACAGCACTACCTACATGACATTACTGTACATAATAGCACTACCTACATGACATTGCTGTACATAACAGCACTACCTGTGTGACATTACTGTACATAACAACACTACCTACATGACATTACTGTACGCAACAACACTATCTCCATGACATTACAGTGCATAGCACTACCTACATGACATTACTGAACATAACAGCACTACCTACATGACATTACTGTACATAATGGCACTACCTACATGACATTACTGTACATAACAGCACTACCTCCACAACATTAATGTACATAACAGCACTACTTACATGACATTACTGTACATAACATCACTACTTGCACAAATTACTGTACATAACAGCACTACCTGCATAACATTAATGTACATAACAGCACTACCTGCATGACATTACTGTACATAACAGCACTACCTGCGTGGCATTGCTGTACATAACAGCACTACCTACATGACATTACTGTACATAACAGCACTACCTCCATGACATTACTGTACATATCACTACCTACATGACAATACTGTACATAACAGCACTACCTACATACATGACATTACTGTACATAATATCACTACCTACATGACATTACTGTACATAACAGCACTACCTCCAGAACATTAATGAACATAATAGCACTACCTTCATGACATTACTGTACATAACAGCACTACTTGCACGAATTACTGTACATAGCACTACCTGCATGACATTACTGTACATAGCACTATCTACATGGCATTACTGTACATAACACCACTACCTACACAACATTACTGTACATAGCAGCACTACCTACACACCATTACTGTAAATAACAGCACTACCTACATGACATTACTGTACATAACAGCACTACCTACACGACATTACTGTACATAATAGAACTACCTGCACACCATTACTGTAGATAACAGCACTACCTGCATGACATTACTGTACATAACAGCACTACCTGCATGACGTTACTGTACATAACACTACCTGCATGACATTACTGTACATAAAAGCACTACCTGAATGACTTTACTGTAAATAGCAACACTACCTGCATGACATTGTTGTACATAACAGCACTACCTGCATAACATTAATGTAAATAACAGCACTACCTCCATGACATTTATATACATAACAGCACTACCTGCATGACATTCCTCTACATAACAGCACCACCTACATGACATTACTTTACATAACAGTACCATCTAGATGACATTACTGTATATAACATCACTACCTCCATGACATTAATGTACATAAAAGCATTACTTGCATGACATTACTATACATAACAGCACTAGCTGCATGCTATTACTGTACATAACAGCACTACCTGCATAACATTTCTGTACATAACAGCACTACCTGCATGACATTACTGTACATAACAGCACTACCTGCATGACATTACTGTACAGAATATCACTACCTACATGACATTACTGTACATAGCAGTACTACCTACACAACATTACTGTACATAACAGCACTACCTCCATTATATTAATGTACATAACAGCACTACCTACATGACATTACTGTACATAGCATTACAGGCTGACATTACTGTACATAACAGCACTGCCTGCCTGACATTACTGTACATAACAGCACTAGCTGCATGACATTACTGTACATAACAGCACTACATACATGACATTAACGTACATAACAGCACTACCTGCATTACATGGCTCTTTTTACATTAGTTGAATGCCTTCCATATATATATAAATATATATATATATATATATATATATATATATATATATATATATATATATATATATATTATTTGAAATTATTACATACATGTACTTCATTTTTTTCCTTAATTCTGTGAATTTTCTTTAATTGCACTAAATGCATCTATTCTTGTTTATTCATATTTTCCTATTGGCGAGGGCTGTGAGTGCAGTTGTTTACACCCTATTTTCTTTATGAGGAACCTTGGAGGTCACTCCAGCCGCAGAAAGTGTCTAGTCAAGTACATGCTAAATGGTGCATTGTACTCATTTCTTAGTCTAATGAAATTTGAGTACAGCAGGACTATAATTTCTTTGTATCTGAATGCCACACCTTTACTTACAAGTTGTGCCACATAAAAGGACTTTTTCCCAGCTGTGGACACATGGCAGTGAAAGTTCAGGCTACAATTTGTGTACCTAGATCTCTCACCTCTCAGTCCAGCATAATGGGTGTGCTATTGATGTTTTAATTTACAGGGGTATTTGACTTTCCAAAAGGTATGATAATGTATTTTTTGCATTTAGTTCTAGGTCATGGTTCTGGCACCAACCATTTGTCTGATCTAGACCATCCTGAAGGATATCTACATCACTCAGGGATTCAATGATTGCCTCCAGGTTGCAGTCATTGGCAAACTTTATTATCCAGAGGCCTTCCCTATTAGCACTGTCTTCAGAGAAGTATATTCTGAACAGGAGTGGTCCCAGCACTTAGCCCTGAGCACATCACTAGTAACTGGCATTTTGCTGTATCTGGAGTTGCTCACTTTAACCACGAGTCTTCTTTATGAGCCAATTGTCTATCCATCTGATGAATAAGGAATTTATGCTCAGTTTATTGAGTTTATTTAAAATACCAGAGTGGGGAATTGTGTTAAAATCCTTGGCCAGGTTGAGGAAGGCTGTATGAACTGTTTTACCATCATCCATGGCCTTAGTGACTTTCTCAAGGATCTTCACCAGATTCAGAGGGCCCTTGACAAAGCCAGATTGTGTTGAGTCTAGTGTTCAGAAGTTGGCTTTGTCATTGTTTACCAGGTCTATCAGTATTCTTTTCATGGTCTTACATATAAAACCAGTCCAACGTACAGGTTCGCAGACTGTTTATTGTAAGAACATAAAGTACAAAAATAAATAAACAAATAAATAAAACAAAAAGCAAAGGTTGCTTCACAGTGTGAAATCCTGGGTCCACTTCAACTTACTAAAAAGTCATACATGAAAGTTAGAAAACTGACCCCAGATTTGCTATTCCTCCATGCAGGACTAGCTTAGTCCTGCATGGAGGCAGCCATTTAAGAGCAGGACGTCAGTGTGCCATGCATAGTAATGAGGTGCACTGCCTGAGCTCCTAATCTTACACAGAGCGTGTAAGAGTGCAGGGGGCATGTCTGAGAGCAGACCTCCTCGAATATACACCCCCCACAATGAAGAATGGCAGAAAGGGCTAAGAAATGAGTGAGACTGCTCATAGGTGTCCACATATCCCCACCAACAGTCCCCCTCATGTATAATAAGCAAGTATACAGAAATAAAATGAACAAACCCATTTTTTTTAAATCTGATTAAAGCTAACCATAGGTGTGTGGGTGTGCCCATCGCTTAGCTACGGTTAATGCAACTTAAATGGCTGAAGAGGATAACAAGGATGATATATGCAAATGAAGTAGCATAGCAATAGTGTAGTGGGTAGAGAATTCGCCTTACGAGCAGGCATTCCCGGTTCGAGTCCCACTGCAGCACTTTCCATGACAAAGCACGTTATGACTAATATTTATGTTGCATAACCCACTAAATAACATATATTTATGAACTGGAGTACTGCAGTAAATCCGCATGTGAGGTGTCAGTGTCATAATGAATAAACCACTAGTAAGCAGGTTTAAGCACCAATAATTAGTAGTAAACATATTTAAGCACTAGTAAGCGGGATTAAGCCCGTTTGCATGGGGGTAAGCAATGCACACACAGGTTAAGCAATTCTGAAGCTAAGTCTCTATAAGCATATATAGCATTGCTTACCCTCATGCAAACCCATGGAAACCTGCTTACAACTGCTCAAAAGTGCCGTAATCACTCTGTATCAATTGGCCCTTGTTCTGCCCATCAACAAAACAAACAGCCATGTAGGTCTTGAACTCAGGACCCTATATACCATAATCACAGTAGTTAACCACCAAGCCATCACAGAAATACAGAAGAATGAGATATCAGCAGACAAGTCTTCTCCATAGAGAAAGGAAATTCACCAAGGGGATCACGTCAGTCGCCCTGCTAGACAGGGGTCCAGGGGAGTAAACAGTGTGGGAAGAAATAGCCAGGGAACTGTTATGGCTAGGCTTGTATAGGCACTAGGGCGGATAGCCTAGTACCAACCTATGAACCTATAAAAGCAAACTGAACCTGTGAAAGGAATCAGTATACAGACATATGTGCCTGAAACCCAACACATAACATAAATATGTGAACTGGAGTACAGCAGTAAGCGGAGACATCAGGTGCAATTGTAATAGAGTGTTGAAGTCCCCAATAAAACCCAAGGACCCCATACAGTGTATGTACACATGAATCATGGATACCAGGCATACATATAAGGTGTAATGAATAATAAATCAATGCCAAAAAGGAATTATAATGCAAAGACTAATGTAAGCAACACTAAGCATTGCACAGGCCAGCTTAGGTGGTGTAAGCAATGTGTAGGCCAGCTAACTCAATGTGCCAATTGTTATACCCCTTTAAACAATGCCAACCCTAGGTAAGCAGGTTTGCGCATAGCCAAGCTTTTTCAAAACTGGCTAATCACAGAAAATTGCGGGAAATCGGCCCTACTTAAACCCAAGAGGTGGGAATACATCTCATAACTGGTTGTAGCTTCCCCTTGCAGGCACCATGCTGGAAGGGGAGAGGGTGTGCACTTTTGGGTGCAGTGCTGATGCATCCAGGAGTCCAGAGTCATGGTAGGACTCCTTGTCAAAGACCATGATTAGAAACTACTGCAGGGCCAGTATCAGGGCTCCCACAATAAGGCAGAAGCCTGGGACCGTCTCACCCGTGAACTCACCAGGGCTACTGGCATACCCCAAACTGGTGAGCAGGTCAGGCATCACTATGCCAACCTGAAGGGGCATAAGGGGGACATCTTGGAACAGTGGATCCAAGAGACTAGAGCGGCAGGGGATGTTCTATTTATGTGTAAGTATCACACCACTATGTGTGTAATAATTGCCAGCTCATGTATATCGTGGATAGGTATGGCTAAATATTCCTCTTATGTCCCCCACAGCTGCAATGGAGCATGCCATGAACCACGTCAGTTACCTGGTGAGGCTGCAATGTGAGGCAGGTCAGTAATACTCATGCATTTACTGTCATAGGAAATAAAACTAAAAGTAGTAGTAAATTAATTGCCTGTATAAAACCTGTATTGTTCAAGGCAAGTACTGCATACACTGGAGAATATGGCAGAAAGAGTCTTAAATAGTTTGTATGTAAATAAAAGTGTAATAGCCTGACAATAAAGGTCTAACTGCTGGACTGCATGTGTATACTCTGGTATTATATGGTAATGTAGATTTGCAATCATGTAATAGTACTGTTGTATTAAGCACTGTTACCCACACTGTGCACCATAAATTGAATGTGTAGAAATGCCTGTATATGACTGGTGTAATCCCCAGAGGCCATTTAGTACAACTGAGAGACACAGACAGAAAACATGGAAAATGCAGACCACAAAGCCTGAAGAGCATATGCAACTGAGATGCGAACTGCTGCTTTTTTAGCACACACAGCCATGGTTCGAATCCTACCAGTGGTAGTAGTCTGCATACAGAATCATACCCCACAACTGTATAGATATGTCCAGAATGTCCAGTAAAGTGGCCCATATCTGTTGCCTATCAACCTGCCCCCCTGGGAAATCAGTGGGATGATCCCAGACGTATAGGCAGCAAACAGGAAATACAACTGATTGACACAGATCTACGAGAATAAAGCTGGCACACTAGCAACTCCCCAAAACCTTATGAGACTAAAAAGCCACGTATGTCCCATTTACACCCCAACTTGTCAAGCTGTGGCCAGAGTGTGTACAGTAACAGAGTGAGATATATGTGCATAATAGAAATGTGGAATCTGGTACTGTGTGTGGGAACATTCAGGTAGTGCTGACAAACATTTCCCCCATAGGTATGACAGATACCAACACTGTGCCCAGAAATACTAGAATGATACTCTGTACTGGTACTGCTTACATTGGTATTGCATGGAATTGTGACTGATGCAGTTGCTCTGAATAATGAGGTATTACACATCACTGTCGCCCACACTGTCCTACAAAATATAACTGTCTAGGAAATTTGTATAAGAGTGTTGTAATACAAAGTCAGAATGCAAAAGCACAGGAGATTAATAAGACAGAAAACAGGGAAGAAAATAGTGTGGGAAGAAATAGCCAGGGAATTGTTAAGGCTATGCTTGTATAAGCCCTAGGGCCGATAGCCTAGTACCAGCCTCTGAACCTATGAACCTAGAAGCAGATAGGAGATATACAGCAATATCTATATAGCAGACACAACTGTGATGGACAGTGTTTAAGTTATAGCAGACACAGCCATGGTCTGAATCTTGGGAGTGGAAGTAGGCTGCATACAGAATCATACCCCACAACTGCACAGATGAGGCCAGAATGTCCAGTATATGGGCCCATATCTGCTGCCTGCCCCCCTGTCCCCCTGGTAAGTCTGTGGGATGATCCCAGCTGTTTAGCCAGCAAACAGGGAATACAAGTGATTTTCAAACATCTATGAGAACAAACCTGTCACTGTAGCAACCCCCAAAACTGTTAGGAGAGTAATAAACCAAGTATGTCCTATCTATACCCCCATGTTGTCAAGCTGTGACTAGAGTGTGTACAGTAACACAGTGAGATGTATGTGCAGAATACTAATGTGTAATCTGGAGCTTTGTGTGGCAACAGTCAGGTAGTGCTAACAAACATTGCACCCACAGGTATGTCAGATATGAACACTGTGCTGAGAAATAAAAAACATTATACCCTATACTGGTACCGTTTACTCTGGTATTGTAGGGAATAGTGAATGTTGCAGTTTCCTTGAATAATAAAGTATCACTGATCACTGTCACCCACACTGTGCTACATAATATAACTGTGTAGGAAAGCATGTATATATGTGTGTGTAAGGTCACTAAAGGTGGAAGAGGGCAATATTCTAGATATGTCCTGGCACACCAGCATGTGGTCAACACATGGCCAGAGTCTGTGCAGAAAGAGTCAGATAGCTATGCGCAGAACATCAACCTAGAATCT